>NW_027637523.1:165000-170000 GCF_951216825.1 Electrona antarctica
AAGGGGGTGTGTCTATAGGTCAGGAGGTAACAGGGGGTGTGTCTATAGGTCAGGAGGTAACAGGGGGTGCATCAGCTATAGGTCAGGAGGTAACAGGGGGTGTGTCTATAGGTCAGGAGATAACAGGGGGTGTGTCTATAGGTCAGGAGGTAACAGGGGGTGTGTCTATAGGTCAGGAGGTAACAGGGGGTGTGTCTATAGGTCAGGAGGTAACAGGGGGTGCATCAGCTATAGGTCAGGAGGTAACAGGGGGTGTGTCTATAGGTCAGGAGATAACAGGGGGTGTGTCTATAGGTCAGGAGATAACAAGGGGTGTGTCTATAGGTCAGGAGGTAACAGGGGGTGCATCAGCTATAGGTCAGGAGGTAACAGGGGGTGTGTCTATAGGTCAGGAGGTAACAGGGGGTGTGTCTATAGGTCAGCAGGTAACAGGGGGTGTGTCTATAGGTCAGGAGGTAACAGGGGGTGCATCAGCTATAGGTCAGGAGGTAACAGGGGGTGTGTCTATAGGTCAGGAGGTAACAGGGGGTGTGTCAGCTATAGGTCAGGAGGTAACAGGGGGTGTGTCTATAGGTCAGGAGGTAACAGGGGGTGTGTCTATAGGTCAGGAGGTAACATGGGGTGTGTCTATAGGTCAGGAGGTAACAGGGGGTGTGTCTATAGGTCAGGAGGTAACAGGGGGTGCGTCAGCTATAGGTCAGGAGGTAACAGGGGGTGCGTCAGCTATAGGTCAGGAGGTAACAGGGGGTGTGTCAGCTATAGGTCAGGAGGTAACAGGGGGTGCGTCAGCTATAGGTCAGGAGGTAACAGGGGGTGTGTATATAGGTCAGGAGGTAACAGGGGGTTTGTCTATAGGTCAGGAGGTAACAGGGGGTGTGTCTATAGGTCAGGAGATAACAAGGGGTGTGTCTATAGGTCAGGAGGTAACAGGGGGTGCATCAGCTATAGGTCAGGAGGTAACAGGGGGTGTGTCTATAGGTCAGGAGGTAACAGGGGGTGTGTCTATAGGTCAGCAGGTAACAGGGGGTGTGTCTATAGGTCAGGAGGTAACAGGGGGTGCATCAGCTATAGGTCAGGAGGTAACAGGGGGTGTGTCTATAGGTCAGGAGGTAACAGGGGGTGTGTCAGCTATAGGTCAGGAGGTAACAGGGGGTGTGTCTATAGGTCAGGAGGTAACAGGGGGTGTGTCTATAGGTCAGGAGGTAACATGGGGTGTGTCTATAGGTCAGGAGGTAACAGGGGGTGTGTCTATAGGTCAGGAGGTAACAGGGGGTGCGTCAGCTATAGGTCAGGAGGTAACAGGGGGTGCGTCAGCTATAGGTCAGGAGGTAACAGGGGGTGTGTCAGCTATAGGTCAGGAGGTAACAGGGGGTGCGTCAGCTATAGGTCAGGAGGTAACAGGGGGTGTGTATATAGGTCAGGAGGTAACAGGGGGTGTGTCTATAGGTCAGGGGGTAACAGGGGGTGTGTCTATAGGTCAGGAGGTAACAGGGGGTGTGTCTATAGGTCAGGAGGTAACAGGGGGTGTGTCTATAGGTCAGGAGGTAACAGGGGGTGTGTCTATAGGTCAGGAGGTAACAGGGGGTGTGTCTATAGGTCAGGAGGTAACAGGGGGTGCGTCTATAGGTCAGGAGGTAACAGGGGGTGTGTCTATAGGTCAGCTTATTCTGTTATTGAGCCCGATTGGTCATTATCAAGAAATAAAACACAGCGCTGAATTCAGCGCCTGACCAATCAGAATCAAGCATTCAACGGAGCCGTGTAAAAACGCGAAATAGTTCCTAAAAACGACACACATACCTCATGACCCATGACCTTAGAATGACCTTAGAATGACCTAAGAATGACCTTAGAATGACCTTAGATTGACCTGACACACATACCTCTCTCTGTCCACCAAGTCCAGAATGACCTTCGAGCCTGAAGACAAGAACGAGCAATGTTTTAGTGAAAAGGGCATGTTGTTGTTGTATTAATTAATGAATGAATGAATGAATGAATGAATCCATCCATCCATCCATTCATCCATCCATCCACATTTTGTTAAAGATGATATGGCTGAAATGTGCTATAATGTCATAGTAATCATTGCTATAGTGTTTTTTCAGTAAGTGTTAAATAGCTCTATATTGTTCTTGGGAAGGGAGGAGAGTCTGGGACGTGTGGAGCGTTATCCAGGGTGTTTTAGAGAAGGGAGAAGAGTCTGGGACGTGTGGAGCGTTGTCCAGGGTGTTTTAGAGAAGGGAGAAGAGTCTGGGACGTGTGGAGCGTTGTCCAGGGTGTTTTAGAGAAGGGAGAAGAGTCTGGGACGTGTGGAGCGTTGTCCAGGGTGTTTTAGAGAAGGGAGAAGAGTCTGGGACGTGTGGAGCGTTGTCCAGGGTGTTTTAGAGAAGGGAGAAGAGTCTGGGACGTGTGGAGCGTTGTCCAGGGTGTTTTAGAGAAGGGAGAAGAGTCTGGGACGTGTGGAGCGTTGTCCAGGGTGTTTTAGAGAAGGGAGAAGAGTCTGGGACGTGTGGAGCGTTGTCCAGGGTGTTTTAGAGAAGGGAGAAGAGTCTGGGACGTGTGGAGCGTTGTCCAGGGTGTTTTAGAGAAGGGAGAAGAGTCTGGGACGTGTGGAGCGTTGTCCAGGGTGTTTTAGAGAAGGGAGAAGAGTCTGGGACGCGTGGAGCGTTGTCCACAGTGTTTTAGAGAAGGGAGAAGAGTCTGGGACGCGAGGAGCGTTGTCCAGGGTGTTTTAGAGAAGGGATAAGAGTCTGGGACGCGTGGAGCGTTGTCCAGGGTGTTTTAGAGAAGGGAGAAGAGTCTGGGACGTGTGGAGCGTTGTCCAGGGTGTTTTAGAGAAGGGAGAAGAGTCTGGGACGTGTGGAGCGTTGTCCAGGGTGTTTTAGAGAAGGGAGAAGAGTCTGGGACGTGTGGAGCGTTGTCCAGGGTGTTTTAGAGAAGGGAGAAGAGTCTGGGACGCGTGGAGCGTTGTCCAGGGTGTTTTAGAGAAGGGAGAAGAGTCTGGGACGTGTGGAGTGTTGTCCAGGGTGTTTTAGAGAAGGGAGAAGAGTCTGGGACGTGTGGAGCGTTGTCCAGGGTGTTTTAGAGAAGGGAGAAGAGTCTGGGACGTGTGGAGCGTTGTCCAGGGTGTTTTAGAGAAGGGAGAAGAGTCTGGGACGTGTGGAGCGTTGTCCAGGGTGTTTTAGAGAAGGGAGAAGAGTCTGGGACGCGTGGAGCGTTGTCCAGGGTGTTTTAGAGAAGGGAGAAGAGTCTGGGACGTGTGGAGCGTTGTCCATGGTGTTTTAGAGAAGGGAGAAGAGTCTGGGACGTGTGGAGCGTTGTCCAGGGTGTTTTAGAGAAGGGAGAAGAGTCTGGGACGTGTGGAGCGTTGTCCAGGGTGTTTTAGAGAAGGGAGAAGAGTCTGGGACGTGTGGAGCGTTGTCCAGGGTGTTTTAGAGAAGGGAGAAGAGTCTGGGACGCGTGGAGCGTTGTCCAGGGTGTTTTAGAGAAGGGAGAAGAGTCTGGGACGTGTGGAGCGTTGTCCATGGTGTTTTAGAGAAGGGAGAAGAGTCTGGGACGTGTGGAGCGTTGTCCAGGGTGTTTTAGAGAAGGGATAAGAGTCTGGGACGCGTGGAGCGTTGTCCAGGGTGTTTTAGAGAAGGGAGAAGAGCCTGGGACGTGTGGAGCGTTGTCCAGGGTGTTTTAGAGAAGGGAGAAGAGTCTGGGACGTGTGGAGCGTTGTCCAGGGTGTTTTAGAGAAGGGAGAAGAGTCTGGGACACGTGGAGCGTTGTCCAGGGTGTTTTAGAGAAGGGAGAAGAGTCTGGGACGCGTGGAGCGTTGTCCAGGGTGTTTTAGAGAAGGGAGAAGAGTCTGGGACGCGTGGAGCGTTGTCCAGGGTGTTTTAGAGAAGGGAGAAGAGTCTGGGACGCGTGGAGCGTTGTCCAGGGTGTTTTAGAGAAGGGAGAAGAGTCTGGGACGCGTGGAGCGTTGTCCAGGGTGTTTTAGAGAAGGGAGAAGAGTCTGGGACGTGTGGAGCGTTGTCCAGGGTGTTTTAGAGAAGGGAGAAGAGTCTGGGACGCGTGGAGCGTTGTCCAGGGTGTTTTAGAGAAGGGAGAAGAGTCTGGGACGTGTGGAGCGTTGTCCATGGTGTTTTAGAGAAGGGAGAAGAGTCTGGGACGTGTGGAGCGTTGTCCAGGGTGTTTTAGAGAAGGGAGAAGAGTCTGGGACGTGTGGAGCGTTGTCCAGGGTGTTTTAGAGAAGGGAGAAGAGTCTGGGACGTGTGGAGCGTTGTCCAGGGTGTTTTAGAGAAGGGAGAAGAGTCTGGGACGCGTGGAGCGTTGTCCAGGGTGTTTTAGAGAAGGGAGAAGAGTCTGGGACGTGTGGAGCGTTGTCCATGGTGTTTTAGAGAAGGGAGAAGAGTCTGGGACGTGTGGAGCGTTGTCCAGGGTGTTTTAGAGAAGGGATAAGAGTCTGGGACGCGTGGAGCGTTGTCCAGGGTGTTTTAGAGAAGGGAGAAGAGCCTGGGACGTGTGGAGCGTTGTCCAGGGTGTTTTAGAGAAGGGAGAAGAGTCTGGGACGTGTGGAGCGTTGTCCAGGGTGTTTTAGAGAAGGGAGAAGAGTCTGGGACACGTGGAGCGTTGTCCAGGGTGTTTTAGAGAAGGGAGAAGAGTCTGGGACGCGTGGAGCGTTGTCCAGGGTGTTTTAGAGAAGGGAGAAGAGTCTGGGACGCGTGGAGCGTTGTCCAGGGTGTTTTAGAGAAGGGAGAAGAGTCTGGGACGCGTGGAGCGTTGTCCAGGGTGTTTTAGAGAAGGGAGAAGAGTCTGGGACGCGTGGAGCGTTGTCCAGGGTGTTTTAGAGAAGGGAGAAGAGTCTGGGACGTGTGGAGCGTTGTCCAGGGTGTTTTAGAGAAGGGAGAAGAGTCTGGGACGTGTGGAGCGTTGTCCAGGGTGTTTTAGAGAAGGGAGAAGAGTCTGGGACGTGTGGAGCGTTGTCCAGGGTGTTTTAGGGTGACGTGTGG
>NW_027637523.1:175000-180000 GCF_951216825.1 Electrona antarctica
GATTTTGTCGACTAAAATGGGTTTCCCGCGGTGCCGAAATGGTAGATTTTACACATGGTTGCAATGCTGAAAATAACAGATCTAAATTGTGTTGTGAGCTTGTAGATCGGCTATATTCAGAGCGCAATTAACAAAGCATGAAATGACTTGTCTTTTAGTTCTACTGGATCTCTTCTCCACTAGTCCCTCCCTGACATTTAGTTCTACTGGATCTCTTCTCCACTAGTCCCTCCTTGACATTTAGTTATACTGGATCTCTTCTCCACTAGTCCCTCCTTGACATTTAGTTCTACATGGATCTCTTCTCCACTAGTCCCTCCCTGACATTTAGTTCTACTGGATCTCTTCTCCACTAGTCCCTCCCTGACATTTAGTTCTACTGGATCTCTTCTCCACTAGTCCCTCCCTGACATTTAGTTCTACTGGATCTCTTCTAAACTAGTCGAATAGTTGCTTAATGCCCTAGTGTGTACACCTTAGAGTATATATGAATAGAGACGGCACCCGGATGAAACCCTGAGGCGAAATGGACATAGTGGCCGAATTTGATATTGCAGCGTGGGCCCAAACACATGAACGCGCTGGTCCGTTGACTATCATTGTGCACGTTCACGATGACACGTGAACGCTGAATGCCTGCAATGATAGTCAGCGGCAGCGCGTTCATGTTTTTGGGCCCAATCCATCCCAGAATGCACTCTGTTCCTACCCAGAATGCACAGTGAAATCGCCTCATGCGCTTTTGAGCAACTTAATGCAAGTGGATGGGAGGAGAACTCGGGTGCCGTCTCTATTCATATATACTCTAAGGTGTACACGTGCACACGTGCGCGCGCGCGTGCATGCATGCATGTGCTGCATGCGTGCGTGCGTGCGTGCGTGCGTGCGTACCTCCTGCAGTCTTTCGATGTAGAGTCTGCATGTCTCCAAATCACAGTCACCTCTCACCACCACGATGCCCACCGGGATGGCTGTGTGCACGCACACACACACACACACACACACACACGCACGCACGCACACACACACACACACACACACACGCGCACACACACGCACACACACACACACACACACACACACACACACTTCAATTGAATTCAAAGGAGCTTTATTGGCATGAGAAAAAACGTGCCAAAGCAGAAGTGGAACAAGACAATCAAGATCAAAACAAATATATTATATAAATAGGAATTAAATAAAGGTGTAAACAGAGCTGTGTTACATTAACACTTTGAGTGAAACTATAAAAAAAGATTGTGCATTTTCTGTCAGAGATAGTTATACATCCATATAAGATATAAGATAGTTATACATCCATATAAGGACGTTAGCTATTCTGGGCGGGAACCAAACAGTAGTCTCTCAGCCGTTCTCTCTCTCTCTCCCATACTCACAGTAGTCTCTCAGCCGTTCTCTCTCTCTCTCCCATACTCACAGTAGTCTCTCAGCCGTTCTCTCTCTCTCTCTCTCTCCCATACTCACAGTAGTCTCTCAGCCGTTCTCTCTCTCTCTCTCCCATACTCACAGTAGTCTCTCAGCCGTTCTCTCTCTCTCTCTCCCATACTCACAGTAGTCTCTCAGCCGTTCTCTCTCTCTCTCCCATACTCACAGTAGTCTCTCAGCCGTTCTCTCTCTCTCTCCCATACTCACAGTAGTCTCTCAGCCGTTCTCTCTCTCTCTCTCTCTCCCATACTCACAGTAGTCTCTCAGCCGTTCTCTCTCTCTCCCATACTCACAGTAGTCTCTCAGCCGTTCTCTCTCTCTCTCTCTCCCATACTCACAGTAGTCTCTCAGTCGTTCTCTCTCTCTCTCTCTCCCATACTCACAGTAGTCTCTCAGCCGTTCTCTCTCTCTCTCCCATACTCACAGTAGTCTCTCAGCCGTTCTCTCTCTCTCTCCCATACTCACAGTAGTCTCTCAGCCGTTCTCTCTCTCTCCCATACTCACAGTAGTCTCTCAGCCGTTCTCTCTCTCTCTCCCATACTCACAGTAGTCTCTCAGCCGTTCTCTCTCTCTCCCATACTCACAGTAGTCTCTCAGCCGTTCTCTCTCTCTCTCTCCCATACTCACAGTAGTCTCTCAGCCGTTCTCTCTCTCTCTCCCATACTCACAGTAGTCTCTCAGCCGTTCTCTCTCTCTCCCATACTCACAGTAGTCTCTCAGCCGTTCTCTCTCTCTCTCCCATACTCACAGTAGTCTCTCAGCCGGTCCTTGTCATAAAGCAGTGAGTCGTATTCCTGAAGACTGATCCTGTTCACTCTGAGACGCATCCTGTCTGGAGCCGCATGGGAGCTGCACGCACACACACACACACACACGCACGCACGCACGCACGCACGCACGCACGCACGCACGCACGCACGCACGCACGCACGCACGGACGCGCGCACGCACGCACACACACAGTTTGAACACATTAGGAAGATTCAGCGTCCTGAATGAGTTAGACTTGACACAGACAGGGGGAGGAGTTAGACTTGACACAGACAGGGGGAGGAGTTAGACTTGACACAGACAGGGGGAGGAGAGGAGTTAGACTTGACACAGACAGGGGGAGGAGTTAGACTTGTCACAGACAGGGGGAGGAGTTAGACTTGACTTGACACAGACAGGGGGAGGGGAGGAGTTAGATTTGGCACAGACAGGGGGAGGGGTTAGACTTGACTTGACACAAACAGGGGGAGGGGAGGAGTTAGATTTGGCACAGACAGGGGGAGGGGTTAGATTTGACACAGACAGGGGGAGGAGTTAGACTTGACCAGAGCCTTAGATATAGACAGAGTTACGCAAACTGCGTTCACTTCATGAGGCTTCAGTCCAATGGAGGCTCTCCTACATAGACTTCTATTGGTCACTTCATGGGGCTTCAGTCCAATGGAGGCTCTCCTACATAGACTTCTATTGGTCACTTCATGAGGCTTCAGTCCAATGGAGGCTCTCCTACATAGACTTCTATTGGTCACTTCATGGGGCTTCAGTCCAATGGAGGCTCTCCTACATAGACTTCTATTGGTCACTTCATGGGGCTTCAGTCCAATGGAGGCTCTCCTACATAGACTTCTATTGGTCACTTCATGAGGCTTCAGTCCAATGGAGGCTCTCCTACATAGACTTCTATTGGTCACTTCATGGGGCTTCAGTCCAATGGAGGCTCTCCTACATAGACTTCTATTGGTCACTTCATGGGGCTTCAGTCCAATGGAGGCTCTCCTACATAGACTTCTATTGGTCACTTCATGGGGCTTCAGTCCAATGGAGGCTCTCCTACATAGACTTCTATTGGTCACTTCATGGGGCTTCAGTCCAATGGAGGCTCTCCTACATAGACTTCTATTGGTCACTTCATGGGGCTTCAGTCCAATGGAGGCTCTCCTACATAGACTTCTATTGGTCACTTCATGAGGCTTCAGTCCAATGGAGGCTCTCCTACATAGACTCCTATTGGTCACTTCATGAGGCTTCAGTCCAATGGAGGCTCTCCTACATAGACTTCTATTGGTCACTTCATGGGGCTTCAGTCCAATGGAGGCTCTCCTACATAGACTTCTATTGGTCACTTCATGGGGCTTCAGTCCAATGGAGGCTCTCCTACATAGACTCCTATTGGTCACTTCATGAGGCTTCAGTCCAATGGAGGCTCTCCTACATAGACTTCTATTGGTCACTTCATGGGGCTTCAGTCCAATGGAGGCTCTCCTACATAGACTCCTATTGGTCACTTCATGAGGCTTCAGTCCAATGGAGGCTCTCCTACATAGACTTCTATTGGTCACTTCATGGGGCTTCAGTCCAATGGAGGCTCTCCTACATAGACTTCTATTGGTCACTTCATGGGGCTTCAGTCCAATGGAGGCTCTCCTACATAGACTCCTATTGGTCACTTCATGGGGCTTCAGTCCAATGGAGGCTCTCCTACATAGACTTCTATTGGTCACTTCATGGGGCTTCAGTCCAATGGAGGCTCTCCTACATAGACTTCTATTGGTCACTTCATGGGGCTTCAGTCCAATGGAGGCTCTCCTACATAGACTCCTATTGGTCACTTCATGGGGCTTCAGTCCAATGGAGGCTCTCCTACATAGACTCCTATTGGTCACTTCATGGGGCTTCAGTCCAATGGAGGCTCTCCTACATAGACTTCTATTGGTCACTTCATGGGGCTTCAGTCCAATGGAGGCTCTCCTACATAGACTTCTATTGGTCACTTCATGGGGCTTCAGTCCAATGGAGGCTCTCCTACATAGACTCCTATTGGTCACTTCATGGGGCTTCAGTCCAATGGAGGCTCTCCTACATAGACTTCTATTGGTCACTTCATGGGGCTTCAGTCCAATGGAGGCTCTCCTACATAGACTTCTATTGGTCACTTCATGGGGCTTCAGTCCAATGGAGGCTCTCCTACATAGACTTCTATTGGTCACTTCATGAGGCTTCAGTCCAATGGAGGCTCTCCTACATAGACTCCTATTGGTCACTTCATGAGGCTTCAGTCCAATGGAGGCTCTCCTACATAGACTTCTATTGGTCACTTCATGGGGCTTCAGTCCAATGGAGGCTCTCCTACATAGACTCCTATTGGTCACTTCATGAGGCTTCAGTCCAATGGAGGCTCTCCTACATAGACTTCTATTGGTCACTTCATGGGGCTTCAGTCCAATGGAGGCTCTCCTACATAGACTCCTATTGGTCACTTCATGAGGCTTCAGTCCAATGGAGGCTCTCCTACATAGACTTCTATTGGTCACTTCATGGGGCTTCAGTCCAATGGAGGCTCTCCTACATAGACTCCTATTGGTCACTTCATGAGGCTTCAGTCCAATGGAGGCTCTCCTACATAGACTTCTATTGGTCACTTCATGGGGCTTCAGTCCAATGGAGGCTCTCCTACATAGACTTCTATTGGTCACTTCATGGGGCTTCAGTCCAATGGAGGCTCTCCTACATAGACTCCTATTGGTCACTTCATGGGGCTTCAGTCCAATGGAGGCTCTCCTACA
>NW_027637523.1:185000-188349 GCF_951216825.1 Electrona antarctica
CCCCAGGATCGACCTCTGAGCCACGGCCCAGGATGGACCTCTGAGCCCCAGGATCGACCTCTGAGCCACGGCCCAGGATGGACCTCTGAGCCCCAGGATGGACCTCTGAGCCACGGCCCAGGATGGACCTCTGAGCCCCAGGATGGACCTCTGAGCCCCAGGATCGACCTCTGAGCCACGGCCCAGGATGGACCTCTGAGCCCCAGGATGGACCTCTGAGCCACGGCCCAGGATGGACCTCTGAGCCCCAGGATGGACCGCTGAGCCACGGCCCAGGATGGACCTCTGAGCCCCAGGATGGACCTCTGAGCCCCAGGATGGACCTCTGAGCCACGGCCCAGGATGGACCTCTGAGCCCCAGGATCGACCTCTGAGCCACGGCCCAGGATGGACCTCTGAGCCCCAGGATGGACCGCTGAGCCACGGCCCAGGATGGACCTCTGAGCCCCAGGATCGACCGCTGAGCCACGGCCCAGGATGGACCTCTGAGCCCCAGGATCGACCGCTGAGCCACGGCCCAGGATGGACCTCTGAGCCCCAGGATCGACCTCTGAGCCACGGCCCAGGATGGACCTCTGAGCCCCAGGATGGACCGCTGAGCCACGGCCCAGGATGGACCTCTGAGCCCCAGGATCGACCTCTGAGCCACGGCCCAGGATGGACCTCTGAGCCCCAGGATCGACCTCTGAGCCACGGCCCAGGATGGACCTCTGAGCCCCAGGATGGACCGCTGAGCCACGGCCCAGGATGGACCTCTGAGCCCCAGGATGGACCTCTGAGCCACGGCCCAGGATGGACCTCTGAGCCCCAGGATCGACCTCTGAGCCACGGCCCAGGATGGACCGCTGAGCCACGGCCCAGGATGGACCTCTGAGCCCCAGGATGGACCTCTGAGCCACGGCCCAGGATGGACCTCTGAGCCCCAGGATCGACCTCTGAGCCACGGCCCAGGATGGACCTCTGAGCCCCAGGATGGACCGCTGAGCCACGGCCCAGGATGGACCTCTGAGCCCCAGGATGGACCTCTGAGCCACGGCCCAGGATGGACCTCTGAGCCCCAGGATGGACCTCTGAGCCACGGCCCAGGATGGACCTCTGAGCCCCAGGATGGACCGCTGAGCCACGGCCCAGGATGGACCTCTGAGCCCCAGGATGGACCTCTGAGCCCCAGGATGGACCTCTGAGCCCCAGGATGGACCTCTGAGCCACAGGATGGACCTCTGAGCCACAGGATGGACCTCTGAGCCACAGGATGGACCTCTGAGCCCCAGGATGGACCTCTGAGCCCCAGGATGGACCTCTGAGCCCCAGGATGGACCTCTGAGCCACAGGATGGACCTCTGAGCCCCAGGATGGACCTCTGAGCCCCAGGATGGACCTCTGAGCCACGGCCCAGGCCAAGTCTGGGCCAAATTCTGTGAAACTTTCAGGGCCGAATGTTTGTCCGAGTCCAGCCCAGATTAGAGTGAAACAAGTCTTCTGTATTTGTGAGGTGGATTCGGAACGGTCTGATAGTCTAAATCAGTCTCGTAACTTTCATGCCCCCCCCCCCCAAAAAAAACAAAAAACATAGAAAATAGCAGTTCAGTCATAGCACTACAGTCAAGAATAGATTTAACCCATTCTGGGCGGGAACCCCTTTTGGTGTTTTAACTAATCATTATGTTATACTTTAGCTACCTAAAAATAGCAGATCTACAAGCTCATAGCGCGCCACCAAGTGGCGCGCTATGAGCTTGTACGTCTGATATTTTTGAAAAATCGTGAAAATGCGGCACAAATCTTTGAATATATATTCTTTCAGAGCGAACATTTAGAATGAGAATAAATATTAAATAAATATGAAGTGTGCATATAATATATTTATCTTGGCGTTCGGCTCCGCTACATTCTTCTCCCTGCTCGGCACAATTATAGACCAGCCTGTGTGGTTTCTAGACCAGAAAGCACACAGGCTGGGCCACGCCCCTCTAGACCACGCCCCTCTAGACCACGCCCCTCAAGGAACTACACCTCCCCAAATCCGAGTAAGGAAGCTGCCATTTCCGTTCACGAAAATTCATTTTAAAATATCTTTAGATCTTATTTTTGTATTTCCTTTACTGCTAAGCAACAATTAATATATGCTCAGATGATTTCTATTTATATTAGGATGAGTGTGTGCGACTGTAAAGACGAAACGGAAGTGGGGAGGAGGCTCCACTTCCGTTTAAATTTTACTCATGAATTGATAGCTTTTCCGTTGCTCCAGACTGTACGACGGAAGCATTTATATTTTACTCGTGATCAGAGCTTCCGTTGCTCCAGACTGTACGACAGAAGCATTTATATTTTACTCATGATCAGAGCTTCCGTTGCTCCAGACTGTACGACGGAAGCATTTATATTTTACTCGTGATCAGAGCTTCCGTTGCTCCAGACTGTACGACGGAAGCATTTATATCTTACTCGTGATCAGAGCTTCCGTTGCTCCAGACTGTATGACGGAAGCATTTATATTTTACTCATGATCAGAGCTTCCGTTGCTCCAGACTGTACGACGGAAGCATTTATATTTTACTCATGATCAGAGCTTCCGTTGCTCCAGACTGTACGACGGAAGCATTTATATTTTACTCATGATCAGAGCTTCCGTTGCTCCAGACTGTATGACGGAAGCATTTATATTTTACTCATGATCAGAGCTTCCGTTGCTCCAGACTGTACGACGGAAGCATTTATATTTTACTCATGATCAGAGCTTCCGTTGCTCCAGACTGTACGACGGAAGCATTTATATTTTACTCATGATCAGAGCTTCCGTTGCTCCAGACTGTATGACGGAAGCATTTATATTTTACTCGTGATCAGAGCTTCCGTTGCTCCAGACTGTACGACGGAAGCATTTATATTTTACTCGTGATCAGAGCTTCCGTCGCTCCAGACTGTATGACGGAAGCATTTATATTTTACTCGTGATCAGAGCTTCCGTTGCTCCAGACTGTACGACGGAAGCATTTATATTTTACTCGTGATCAGAGCTTCCGTCGCTCCAGACTGTACGACGGAAGCATTTATACTTTACTCATGAGGGGGGGGGGGGGGGGGGGGGGAGAGCTGACCAAGTACTGTGTCACCTGGACAGGAAGTGACTCACCTGAACAGGAAGTGTCTTGAAGGTGGTGAGGACTACCTCTCTACACTGGTGCAGCTCTCGCCGTGTCCGCCCACCTGCAGCGCGGCTGGTGGACAGGAGGGGAATTAACTAAGACGAAAAATGTTCGTCGACTACCTTTTTCAACTGACATGAAAACTACCACTACAAACTACATGAAAACTAAGCTAAAACTAAGACTAAATATACTGACAA
>NW_027637522.1:0-20744 GCF_951216825.1 Electrona antarctica
CCTTGTCTGAACCCCTCCATCCTTCCTGTAGCTGCTCAGACTCTGCTTCTCTGCCCCCAGCCAAGCTTATAGGCCTGCAGAGTGTCTAGTTTTGAAGATACAGACTCTGCTAAGCAAAAGTGAACAGGGCCAAACTGGGCTTATTTCGCTGTGAAATTCGATGTCACTTTCACAGCGAAATAAGCCCAGTTTGGCCCTGTTCACTTTTGCTTAGCAGAGTCTGTATCTTCAAAACTAGACACTCTGCAGGCCTATAAGCTTGGCTGGGGGCAGAGAAGCAGAGTCTGAGCAGCTACAGGAAGGATGGAGGGGTTCAGACAAGGTTTTCCAACTCCGTGCCTAAGATGTCACTTTCACAGCGAAATAAGCCCAGTTTGGCCCTGTTCACTTTTGCTTAGCAGAGTCTGTATCTTCAAAACTAGACACTCTGCAGGCCTATAAGCTTGGCTGGGGGCAGAGAAGCAGAGTCTGAGCAGCTACAGGAAGGATGGAGGGGTTCAGACAAGGTTTTCCAACTCCGTGCCTAAATGTCACTTTCACAGCGAAATAAGCCCAGTTTGGCCCTGTTCACTTTTGCTTAGCAGAGTCTGTATCTTCAAAACTAGACACTCTGCAGGCCTATAAGCTTGGCTGGGGGCAGAGAAGCAGAGTCTGAGCAGCTACAGGAAGGATGGAGGGGTTCAGACAAGGTTTTCCAACTCCGTGCCTAAATGTCACTTTCACAGCGAAATAAGCCCAGTTTGGCCCTGTTCACTTTTGCTTAGCAGAGTCTGTATCTTCAAAACTAGACACTCTGCAGGCCTATAAGCTTGGCTGGGGGCAGAGAAGCAGAGTCTGAGCAGCTACAGGAAGGATGGAGGGGTTCAGACAAGGTTTTCCAACTCCGTGCCTAAATGTCACTTTCACAGCGAAATAAGCCCAGTTTGGCCCTGTTCACTTTTGCTTAGCAGAGTCTGTATCTTCAAAACTAGACACTCTGCAGGCCTATAAGCTTGGCTGGGGGCAGAGAAGCAGAGTCTGAGCAGCTACAGGAAGGATGGAGGGGTTCAGACAAGGTTTTCCAACTCCGTGCCTAAATGTCACTTTCACAGCGAAATAAGCCCAGTTTGGCCCTGTTCACTTTTGCTTAGCAGAGTCTGTATCTTCAAAACTAGACACTCTGCAGGCCTATAAGCTTGGCTGGGGGCAGAGAAGCAGAGTCTGAGCAGCTACAGGAAGGATGGAGGGGTTCAGACAAGGTTTTCCAACTCCGTGCCTAAATGTCACTTTCACAGCGAAATAAGCCCAGTTTGGCCCTGTTCACTTTTGCTTAGCAGAGTCTGTATCTTCAAAACTAGACACTCTGCAGGCCTATAAGCTTGGCTGGGGGCAGAGAAGCAGAGTCTGAGCAGCTACAGGAAGGATGGAGGGGTTCAGACAAGGTTTTCCAACTCCGTGCCTAAATGTCACTTTCACAGCGAAATAAGCCCAGTTTGGCCCTGTTCACTTTTGCTTAGCAGAGTCTGTATCTTCAAAACTAGACACTCTGCAGGCCTATAAGCTTGGCTGGGGGCAGAGAAGCAGAGTCTGAGCAGCTACAGGAAGGATGGAGGGGTTCAGACAAGGTTTTCCAACTCCGTGCCTAAATGTCACTTTCACAGCGAAATAAGCCCAGTTTGGCCCTGTTCACTTTTGCTTAGCAGAGTCTGTATCTTCAAAACTAGACACTCTGCAGGCCTATAAGCTTGGCTGGGGGCAGAGAAGCAGAGTCTGAGCAGCTACAGGAAGGATGGAGGGGTTCAGACAAGGTTTTCCAACTCCGTGCCTAAATGTCACTTTCACAGCGAAATAAGCCCAGTTTGGCCCTGTTCACTTTTGCTTAGCAGAGTCTGTATCTTCAAAACTAGACACTCTGCAGGCCTATAAGCTTGGCTGGGGGCAGAGAAGCAGAGTCTGAGCAGCTACAGGAAGGATGGAGGGGTTCAGACAAGGTTTTCCAACTCCGTGCCTAAATGTCACTTTCACAGCGAAATAAGCCCAGTTTGGCCCTGTTCACTTTTGCTTAGCAGAGTCTGTATCTTCAAAACTAGACACTCTGCAGGCCTATAAGCTTGGCTGGGGGCAGAGAAGCAGAGTCTGAGCAGCTACAGGAAGGATGGAGGGGTTCAGACAAGGTTTTCCAACTCCGTGCCTAAATGTCACTTTCACAGCGAAATAAGCCCAGTTTGGCCCTGTTCACTTTTGCTTAGCAGAGTCTGTATCTTCAAAACTAGACACTCTGCAGGCCTATAAGCTTGGCTGGGGGCAGAGAAGCAGAGTCTGAGCAGCTACAGGAAGGATGGAGGGGTTCAGACAAGGTTTTCCAACTCCGTGCCTAAATGTCACTTTCACAGCGAAATAAGCCCAGTTTGGCCCTGTTCACTTTTGCTTAGCAGAGTCTGTATCTTCAAAACTAGACACTCTGCAGGCCTATAAGCTTGGCTGGGGGCAGAGAAGCAGAGTCTGAGCAGCTACAGGAAGGATGGAGGGGTTCAGACAAGGTTTTCCAACTCCGTGCCTAAATGTCACTTTCACAGCGAAATAAGCCCAGTTTGGCCCTGTTCACTTTTGCTTAGCAGAGTCTGTATCTTCAAAACTAGACACTCTGCAGGCCTATAAGCTTGGCTGGGGGCAGAGAAGCAGAGTCTGAGCAGCTACAGGAAGGATGGAGGGGTTCAGACAAGGTTTTCCAACTCCGTGCCTAAATGTCACTTTCACAGCGAAATAAGCCCAGTTTGGCCCTGTTCACTTTTGCTTAGCAGAGTCTGTATCTTCAAAACTAGACACTCTGCAGGCCTATAAGCTTGGCTGGGGGCAGAGAAGCAGAGTCTGAGCAGCTACAGGAAGGATGGAGGGGTTCAGACAAGGTTTTCCAACTCCGTGCCTAAATGTCACTTTCACAGCGAAATAAGCCCAGTTTGGCCCTGTTCACTTTTGCTTAGCAGAGTCTGTATCTTCAAAACTAGACACTCTGCAGGCCTATAAGCTTGGCTGGGGGCAGAGAAGCAGAGTCTGAGCAGCTACAGGAAGGATGGAGGGGTTCAGACAAGGTTTTCCAACTCCGTGCCTAAATGTCACTTTCACAGCGAAATAAGCCCAGTTTGGCCCTGTTCACTTTTGCTTAGCAGAGTCTGTATCTTCAAAACTAGACACTCTGCAGGCCTATAAGCTTGGCTGGGGGCAGAGAAGCAGAGTCTGAGCAGCTACAGGAAGGATGGAGGGGTTCAGACAAGGTTTTCCAAGTCCGTGCCTAAATCTCACTTTCACAGCGAAATAAGCCCAGTTTGGCCCTGTTCACTTTTGCTTAGCAGAGTCTGTATCTTCAAAACTAGACACTCTGCAGGCCTATATCAGCCCAATATCAATATCAGCCCAATATCAATATCAGCCCAATATCAGCATCAGCCCAATATCAGCATCAGCCCAATATCAGCATCAGCCCAATATCAGCATCAGCCCAATATCAGCATCAGCCCAATATCAGCATCAGCCCAATATCAGCATCAGCCCAATATCAGCATCAGCCCAATATCAGCATCAGCCCAATATCAGCATCAGCCCAATATCAGCATCAGCCCAATATCAGCATCAGCCCAATATCAGCATCAGCCCAATATCAGCATCAGCCCAATATCAGCATCAGCCCAATATCAGCATCAGCCCAATATCAGCATCAGCCCAATATCAGCATCAGCCCAATATCAGCATCAGCCCAATATCAGTATCAGCATCAGCCCAATATCAGCATCAGCCCAATATCAGCATCAGCCCAATATCAGCATCAGCCCAATATCAGCATCAGCCCAATATCAGCATCAGCCCAATATCAGCATCAGCCCAATATCAGCATCAGCCCAATATCAGCATCAGCCCAATATCAGCATCAGCCCAATATCAGCATCAGCCCAATATCAGCATCAGCCCAATATCAGCATCAGCCCAATATCAGCATCAGCCCAATATCAGCATCAGCCCAATATCAGCATCAGCCCAATATCAGCATCAGCCCAATATCAGCATCAGCCCAATATCAGCATCAGCCCAATATCAGCATCAGCCCAATATCAGCATCAGCCCAATATCAGCATCAGCCCAATATCAGCATCAGCCCAATATCAGCATCAGCCCAATATCAGCATCAGCCCAATATCAGCATCAGCCCAATATCAGCATCAGCCCAATATCAGCATCAGCCCAATATCAGCATCAGCCCAATATCAGCATCAGCCCAATATCAGCATCAGCCCAATATCAGCATCAGCCCAATATCAGCATCAGCCCAATATCAGCATCAGCCCAATATCAGCATCAGCCCAATATCAGCATCAGCCCAATATCAGCATCAGCCCAATATCAGCATCAGCCCAATATCAGCATCAGCCCAATATCAGCATCAGCCCAATATCAGCATCAGCCCAATATCAGCATCAGCCCAATATCAGCATCAGCCCAATATCAGCATCAGCCCAATATCAGCATCAGCCCAATATCAGCATCAGCCCAATATCAGCATCAGCCCAATATCAGCATCAGCCCAATATCAGCATCAGCCCAATATCAGCATCAGCCCAATATCAGCATCAGCCCAATATCAGCATCAGCCCAATATCAGCATCAGCCCAATATCAGCATCAGCCCAATATCAGCATCAGCCCAATATCAGCATCAGCCCAATATCAGCATCAGCCCAATATCAGCATCAGCCCAATATCAGCATCAGCCCAATATCAGCATCAGCCCAATATCAGCATCAGCCCAATATCAGCATCAGCCCAATATCAGCATCAGCCCAATATCAGCATCAGCCCAATATCAGCATCAGCCCAATATCAGCATCAGCCCAATATCAGCATCAGCCCAATATCAGCATCAGCCCTAGACACTCTGCAGGCCTATAAGCTTGGCTGGGGGCAGAGAAGCAGCCCAATATGATATAATATCAGCTGATGCTGATATTGGGCTGATGCTGATATTGGGCTGATGCTGATATTGGGCTGATGCTGATATTGGGCTGATGCTGATATTGGGCTGATGCTGATATTGGGCTGATGCTGATATTGGGCTGATGCTGATATTGGGCTGATGCTGATATTGGGCTGATGCTGATATTGGGCTGATGCTGATATTGGGCTGATGCTGATATTGGGCTGATGCTGATATTGGGCTGATGCTGATATTGGGCTGATGCTGATATTGGGCTGATGCTGATATTGGGCTGATGCTGATATTGGGCTGATGCTGATATTGGGCTGATGCTGATATTGGGCTGATGCTGATATTGGGCTGATGCTGATATTGGGCTGATGCTGATATTGGGCTGATGCTGATATTGGGCTGATGCTGATATTGGGCTGATGCTGATATTGGGCTGATGCTGATATTGGGCTGATGCTGATATTGGGCTGATGCTGATATTGGGCTGATGCTGATATTGGGCTGATGCTGATATTGGGCTGATGCTGATATTGGGCTGATGCTGATATTGGGCTGATGCTGATATTGGGCTGATGCTGATATTGGGCTGATGCTGATATTGGGCTGATGCTGATATTGGGCTGATGCTGATATTGGGCTGATGCTGATATTGGGCTGATGCTGATATTGGGCTGATGCTGATATTGGGCTGATGCTGATATTGGGCTGATGCTGATATTGGGCTGATGCTGATATTGGGCTGATGCTGATATTGGGCTGATGCTGATATTGGGCTGATGCTGATATTGGGCTGATGCTGATATTGGGCTGATGCTGATATTGGGCTGATGCTGATATTGGGCTGATGCTGATATTGGGCTGATGCTGATATTGGGCTGATGCTGATATTGGGCTGATGCTGATATTGGGCTGATGCTGATATTGGGCTGATGCTGATATTGGGCTGATGCTGATATTGGGCTGATGCTGATATTGGGCTGATGCTGATATTGGGCTGATGCTGATATTGGGCTGATGCTGATATTGGGCTGATGCTGATATTGGGCTGATGCTGATATTGGGCTGATGCTGATATTGGGCTGATGCTGATATTGGGCTGATGCTGATATTGGGCTGATGCTGATATTGGGCTGATGCTGATATTGGGCTGATGCTGATATTGGGCTGATGCTGATATTGGGCTGATGCTGATATTGGGCTGATGCTGATATTGGGCTGATGCTGATATTGGGCTGATGCTGATATTGGGCTGATGCTGATATTGGGCTGATGCTGATATTGGGCTGATGCTGATATTGGGCTGATGCTGATATTGGGCTGATGCTGATATTGGGCTGATGCTGATATTGGGCTGATGCTGATATTGGGCTGATGCTGATATTGGGCTGATGCTGATATTGGGCTGATGCTGATATTGGGCTGATGCTGATATTGGGCTGATGCTGATATTGGGCTGATGCTGATATTGGGCTGATGCTGATATTGGGCTGATGCTGATATTGGGCTGATGCTGATATTGGGCTGATGCTGATATTGGGCTGATGCTGATATTGGGCTGATGCTGATATTGGGCTGATGCTGATATTGGGCTGATATTGATATTGGGCTGATATTGATATTGGGCTGATATAGGCCTGCAGAGTGTCTAGTTTTGAAGATACAGACTCTGCTAAGCAAAAGTGAACAGGGCCAAACTGGGCTTATTTCGCTGTGAAAGTGAGATTTAGGCACGGACTTGGAAAACCTTGTCTGAACCCCTCCATCCTTCCTGTAGCTGCTCAGACTCTGCTTCTCTGCCCCCAGCCAAGCTTATAGGCCTGCAGAGTGTCTAGTTTTGAAGATACAGACTCTGCTAAGCAAAAGTGAACAGGGCCAAACTGGGCTTATTTCGCTGTGAAAGTGACATTTAGGCACGGAGTTGGAAAACCTTGTCTGAACCCCTCCATCCTTCCTGTAGCTGCTCAGACTCTGCTTCTCTGCCCCCAGCCAAGCTTATAGGCCTGCAGAGTGTCTAGTTTTGAAGATACAGACTCTGCTAAGCAAAAGTGAACAGGGCCAAACTGGGCTTATTTCGCTGTGAAAGTGACATTTAGGCACGGAGTTGGAAAACCTTGTCTGAACCCCTCCATCCTTCCTGTAGCTGCTCAGACTCTGCTTCTCTGCCCCCAGCCAAGCTTATAGGCCTGCAGAGTGTCTAGTTTTGAAGATACAGACTCTGCTAAGCAAAAGTGAACAGGGCCAAACTGGGCTTATTTCGCTGTGAAAGTGACATTTAGGCACGGAGTTGGAAAACCTTGTCTGAACCCCTCCATCCTTCCTGTAGCTGCTCAGACTCTGCTTCTCTGCCCCCAGCCAAGCTTATAGGCCTGCAGAGTGTCTAGTTTTGAAGATACAGACTCTGCTAAGCAAAAGTGAACAGGGCCAAACTGGGCTTATTTCGCTGTGAAAGTGACATTTAGGCACGGAGTTGGAAAACCTTGTCTGAACCCCTCCATCCTTCCTGTAGCTGCTCAGACTCTGCTTCTCTGCCCCCAGCCAAGCTTATAGGCCTGCAGAGTGTCTAGTTTTGAAGATACAGACTCTGCTAAGCAAAAGTGAACAGGGCCAAACTGGGCTTATTTCGCTGTGAAAGTGACATTTAGGCACGGAGTTGGAAAACCTTGTCTGAACCCCTCCATCCTTCCTGTAGCTGCTCAGACTCTGCTTCTCTGCCCCCAGCCAAGCTTATAGGCCTGCAGAGTGTCTAGTTTTGAAGATACAGACTCTGCTAAGCAAAAGTGAACAGGGCCAAACTGGGCTTATTTCGCTGTGAAAGTGACATTTAGGCACGGAGTTGGAAAACCTTGTCTGAACCCCTCCATCCTTCCTGTAGCTGCTCAGACTCTGCTTCTCTGCCCCCAGCCAAGCTTATAGGCCTGCAGAGTGTCTAGTTTTGAAGATACAGACTCTGCTAAGCAAAAGTGAACAGGGCCAAACTGGGCTTATTTCGCTGTGAAAGTGACATTTAGGCACGGAGTTGGAAAACCTTGTCTGAACCCCTCCATCCTTCCTGTAGCTGCTCAGACTCTGCTTCTCTGCCCCCAGCCAAGCTTATAGGCCTGCAGAGTGTCTAGTTTTGAAGATACAGACTCTGCTAAGCAAAAGTGAACAGGGCCAAACTGGGCTTATTTCGCTGTGAAAGTGACATTTAGGCACGGAGTTGGAAAACCTTGTCTGAACCCCTCCATCCTTCCTGTAGCTGCTCAGACTCTGCTTCTCTGCCCCCAGCCAAGCTTATAGGCCTGCAGAGTGTCTAGTTTTGAAGATACAGACTCTGCTAAGCAAAAGTGAACAGGGCCAAACTGGGCTTATTTCGCTGTGAAAGTGACATTTAGGCACGGAGTTGGAAAACCTTGTCTGAACCCCTCCATCCTTCCTGTAGCTGCTCAGACTCTGCTTCTCTGCCCCCAGCCAAGCTTATAGGCCTGCAGAGTGTCTAGTTTTGAAGATACAGACTCTGCTAAGCAAAAGTGAACAGGGCCAAACTG
This sequence comes from Electrona antarctica, assembly GCF_951216825.1. Lineage (NCBI taxonomy): Eukaryota > Metazoa > Chordata > Actinopteri > Myctophiformes > Myctophidae > Electrona > Electrona antarctica. The sequence continues at coordinate 8,481 of NW_027637522.1, forward strand.
GGCTTATTTCGCTGTGAAAGTGACATTTAGGCACGGAGTTGGAAAACCTTGTCTGAACCCCTCCATCCTTCCTGTAGCTGCTCAGACTCTGCTTCTCTGCCCCCAGCCAAGCTTATAGGCCTGCAGAGTGTCTAGTTTTGAAGATACAGACTCTGCTAAGCAAAAGTGAACAGGGCCAAACTGGGCTTATTTCGCTGTGAAAGTGACATTTAGGCACGGAGTTGGAAAACCTTGTCTGAACCCCTCCATCCTTCCTGTAGCTGCTCAGACTCTGCTTCTCTGCCCCCAGCCAAGCTTATAGGCCTGCAGAGTGTCTAGTTTAACAGGGCCAAACTGGGCTTATTTCGCTGTGAAAGTGACATTTAGGCACGGAGTTGGAAAACCTTGTCTGAACCCCCTCCATCCTTCCTGTAGCTGCTCAGACTCTGCTTCTCTGCCCCCAGCCAAGCTTATAGGCCTGCAGAGTGTCTAGTTTTGAAGATACAGACTCTGCTAAGCAAAAGTGAACAGGGCCAAACTGGGCTTATTTCGCTGTGAAAGTGACATTTAGGCACGGAGTTGGAAAAACCTTGTCTGAACCCCTCCATCCTTCCTGTAGCTGCTCAGACTCTGCTTCTCTGCCCCCAGCCAAGCTTATAGGCCTGCAGAGTGTCTAGTTTTGAAGATACAGACTCTGCTAAGCAAAAGTGAACAGGGCCAAACTGGGCTTATTTCGCTGTGAAAGTGACATCGAAAATTTCACAGCGAAATAAGCCCAGTTTGGCCCTGTTCACTTTTGCTTAGCAGAGTCTGTATCTTCAAAACTAGACACTCTGCAGGCCTATAAGCTTGGCTGGGGGCAGAGAAGCAGAGTACTGAGCAGCTACAGGAAGGATGGAGGGGTTCAGACAAGGTTTTCCAACTCCGTGCCTAAATGTCACTTTCACAGCGAAATAAGCCCAGTTTGGCCCTGTTCACTTTTGCTTAGCAGAGTCTGTATCTTCAAAACTAGACACTCTGCAGGCCTATAAGCTTGGCTGGGGGCAGAGAAGCAGAGTCTGAGCAGCTACAGGAAGGATGGAGGGGTTCAGACAAGGTTTTCCAACTCCGTGCCTAAATGTCACTTTCACAGCGAAATAAGCCCAGTTTGGCCCTGTTCACTTTTGCTTAGCAGAGTCTGTATCTTCAAAACTAGACACTCTGCAGGCCTATAAGCTTGGCTGGGGGCAGAGAAGCAGAGTCTGAGCAGCTACAGGAAGGATGGAGGGGTTCAGACAAGGTTTTCCAACTCCGTGCCTAAATGTCACTTTCACAGCGAAATAAGCCCAGTTTGGCCCTGTTCACTTTTGCTTAGCAGAGTCTGTATCTTCAAAACTAGACACTCTGCAGGCCTATAAGCTTGGCTGGGGGCAGAGAAGCAGAGTCTGAGCAGCTACAGGAAGGATGGAGGGGTTCAGACAAGGTTTTCCAACTCCGTGCCTAAATGTCACTTTCACAGCGAAATAAGCCCAGTTTGGCCCTGTTCACTTTTGCTTAGCAGAGTCTGTATCTTCAAAACTAGACACTCTGCAGGCCTATAAGCTTGGCTGGGGGCAGAGAAGCAGAGTCTGAGCAGCTACAGGAAGGATGGAGGGGTTCAGACAAGGTTTTCCCAACTCCGTGCCTAAATGTCACTTTCACAGCGAAATAAGCCCAGTTTGGCCCTGTTCACTTTTGCTTAGCAGAGTCTGTATCTTCAAAACTAGACACTCTGCAGGCCTATAAGCTTGGCTGGGGCAGAGAAGCAGAGTCTGAGCAGCTACAGGAAGGATGGAGGGGTTTCAGACAAGGTTTTCCAACTCCGTGCCTAAATGTCACTTTCACAGCGAAATAAGCCCAGTTTTGGCCCTGTTCACTTTTGCTTAGCAGAGTCTGTATCTTCAAAAACTAGACACTCTGCAGGCCTATAAGCTTGGCTGGGGCAGAGAAGCAGAGTCTGAGCAGCTACAGGAAGGATGGAGGGGTTCAGACAAGGTTTTCCAACTCCGTGCCTAAATGTCACTTTCACAGCGAAATAAGCCCAGTTTGGCCCTGTTCACTTTTGCTTAGCAGAGTCTGTATCTTCAAAACTAGACACTCTGCAGGCCTATAAGCTTGGCTGGGGGCAGAGAAGCAGAGTCTGAGCAGCTACAGGAAGGATGGAGGGGTTCAGACAAGGTTTTCCAACTCCGTGCCTAAATGTCACTTTCACAGCGAAATAAGCCCAGTTTGGCCCTGTTCACTTTTGCTTAGCAGAGTCATGTATCTTCAAAACTAGACACTCTGCAGGCCTATAAGCTTGGCTGGGGGCAGAGAAGCAGAGTCTGAGCAGCTACAGGAAGGATGGAGGGGTTCAGACAAGGTTTTCCAACTCCGTGCCTAAATGTCACTTTCACAGCGAAATAAGCCCAGTTTGGCCCCTGTTCACTTTTGCTTAGCAGAGTCTGTATCTTCAAAACTAGACACTCTGCAGGCCTATAAGCTTGGCTGGGGGCAGAGAAGCAGAGTCTGAGCAGCTACAGGAAGGATGGAGGGGTTCAGACAAGGTTTTCCAACTCCGTGCCTAAATGTCACTTTCACAGCGAAATAAGCCCAGTTTGGCCCTGTTCACTTTTGCTTAGCAGAGTCTGTATCTTCAAAACTAGACACTCTGCAGGCCTATAAGCTTGGCTGGGGGCAGAGAAGCAGAGTCTGAGACAGCTACAGGAAGGATGGAGGGGTTCAGACAAGGTTTTCCAACTCCGTGCCTAAATGTCACTTTCACAGCGAAATAAGCCCAGTTTGGCCCTGTTCACTTTTGCTTAGCAGAGTCTGTATCTTCAAAACTAGACACTCTGCAGGCCTATAAGCTTGGCTGGGGGCAGAGGAAGCAGAGTCTGAGCAGCTACAGGAAAGGATGGAGGGGGTTCAGACAAGGTTTTCCAACTCCGTGCCTAAATGTCACTTTCACAGCGAAATAAGCCCAGTTTGGCCCTGTTCACTTTTGCTTAGCAGAGTCTGTATCTTCAAAACTAGACACTCTGCAGGCCTATAAGCTTGGCTGGGGGCAGAGAAGCAGAGTCTGAGCAGCTACAGGAAGGATGGAGGGGTTCAGACAAGGTTTTCCAACTCCGTGCCTAAATGTCACTTTCACAGCGAAATAAGCCCAGTTTGGCCCTGTTCACTTTTGCTTAGCAGAGTCTGTATCTTCAAAAACTAGACACTCTGCAGGCCTATAAGCTTGGCTGGGGGCAGAGAAGCAGAGTCTGAGCAGCTACAGGAAGGATGGAGGGGTTCAGACAAGGTTTTCCAACTCCGTGCCTAAATGTCACTTTCACAGCGAAATAAGCCCAGTTTGGCCCTGTTCACTTTTGCTTAGCAGAGTCTGTATCTTCAAAACTAGACACTCTGCAGGCCTATAAGCTTGGCTGGGGGCAGAGAAGCAGAGTCTGAGCAGCTACAGGAAGGATGGAGGGGTTCAGACAAGGTTTTCCAACTCCGTGCCTAAATGTCACTTTCACAGCGAAATAAGCCCAGTTTGGCCCTGTTCACTTTTGCTTAGCAGAGTCTGTATCTTCAAAACTAGACACTCTGCAGGCCTATAAGCTTGGCTGGGGGCAGAGAAGCAGAGTCTGAGCAGCTACAGGAAGGATGGAGGGGTTCAGACAAGGTTTTCCAACTCCGTGCCTAAATGTCACTTTCACAGCGAAATAAGCCCAGTTTGGCCCTGTTCACTTTTGCTTAGCAGAGTCTGTATCTTCAAAACTAGACACTCTGCAGGCCTATATCAGCCCAATATCAATATCAGCCCAATATCAATATCAGCCCAATATCAGCATCAGCCCAATATCAGCATCAGCCCAATATCAGCATCAGCCCAATATCAGCATCAGCCCAATATCAGCATCAGCCCAATATCAGCATCAGCCCAATATCAGCATCAGCCCAATATCAGCATCAGCCCAATATCAGCATCAGCCCAATATCAGCATCAGCCCAATATCAGCATCAGCCCAATATCAGCATCAGCCCAATATCAGCATCAGCCCAATATCAGCATCAGCCCAATATCAGCATCAGCCCAATATCAGCATCAGCCCAATATCAGCATCAGCCCAATATCAGCATCAGCCCAATATCAGCATCAGCCCAATATCAGCATCAGCCCAATATCAGCATCAGCCCAATATCAGCATCAGCCCAATATCAGCATCAGCCCAATATCAGCATCAGCCCAATATCAGCATCAGCCCAATATCAGCATCAGCCCAATATCAGCATCAGCCCAATATCAGCATCAGCCCAATATCAGCATCAGCCCAATATCAGCATCAGCCCAATATCAGCATCAGCCCAATATCAGCATCAGCCCAATATCAGCATCAGCCCAATATCAGCATCAGCCCAATATCAGCATCAGCCCAATATCAGCATCAGCCCAATATCAGCATCAGCCCAATATCAGCATCAGCCCAATATCAGCATCAGCCCAATATCAGCATCAGCCCAATATCAGCATCAGCCCAATATCAGCATCAGCCCAATATCAGCATCAGCCCAATATCAGCATCAGCCCAATATCAGCATCAGCCCAATATCAGCATCAGCCCAATATCAGCATCAGCCCAATATCAGCATCAGCCCAATATCAGCATCAGCCCAATATCAGCATCAGCCCAATATCAGCATCAGCCCAATATCAGCATCAGCCCAATATCAGCATCAGCCCAATATCAGCATCAGCCCAATATCAGCATCAGCCCAATATCAGCATCAGCCCAATATCAGCATCAGCCCAATATCAGCATCAGCCCAATATCAGCATCAGCCCAATATCAGCATCAGCCCAATATCAGCATCAGCCCAATATCAGCATCAGCCCAATATCAGCATCAGCCCAATATCAGCATCAGCCCAATATCAGCATCAGCCCAATATCAGCATCAGCCCAATATCAGCATCAGCCCAATATCAGCATCAGCCCAATATCAGCATCAGCCCAATATCAGCATCAGCCCAATATCAGCATCAGCCCAATATCAGCATCAGCCCAATATCAGCATCAGCCCAATATCAGCATCAGCCCAATATCAGCATCAGCCCAATATCAGCATCAGCCCAATATCAGCATCAGCCCAATATCAGCATCAGCCCAATATCAGCATCAGCCCAATATCAGCATCAGCCCAATATCAGCATCAGCCCAATATCAGCATCAGCCCAATATCAGCATCAGCCCAATATCAGCATCAGCCCAATATCAGCATCAGCCCAATATCAGCATCAGCCCAATATCAGCATCAGCCCAATATCAGCATCAGCCCAATATCAGCATCAGCCCAATATCAGCATCAGCCCAATATCAGCATCAGCCCAATATCAGCATCAGCCCAATATCAGCATCAGCCCAATATCAGCATCAGCCCAATATCAGCATCAGCCCAATATCAGCATCAGCCCAATATCAGCATCAGCCCAATATCAGCATCAGCCCAATATCAGCATCAGCCCAATATCAGCATCAGCCCAATATCAGCATCAGCCCAATATCAGCATCAGCCCAATATCAGCATCAGCCCAATATCAGCATCAGCCCAATATCAGCATCAGCCCAATATCAGCATCAGCCCAATATCAGCATCAGCCCAATATCAGCATCAGCCCAATATCAGCATCAGCCCAATATCAGCATCAGCCCAATATCAGCATCCGCCCAATATCAGCATCAGCCCAATATCAGCATCAGCCCAATATCAGCATCAGCCCAATATCAGCATCAGCCCAATATCAGCATCAGCCCAATATCAGCATCAGCCCAATATCAGCATCAGCCCAATATCAGCATCAGCCCAATATCAGCATCAGCTGATATTATATCATATTGGGCTGCTTCTCTGCCCCCAGCCAAGCTTATAGGCCTGCAGAGTGTCTAGGGCTGATGCTGATATTGGGCTGATGCTGATATTGGGCTGATGCTGATATTGGGCTGATGCTGATATTGGGCTGATGCTGATATTGGGCTGATGCTGATATTGGGCTGATGCTGATATTGGGCTGATGCTGATATTGGGCTGATGCTGATATTGGGCTGATGCTGATATTGGGCTGATGCTGATATTGGGCTGATGCTGATATTGGGCTGATGCTGATATTGGGCTGATGCTGATATTGGGCTGATGCTGATATTGGGCTGATGCTGATATTGGGCTGATGCTGATATTGGGCTGATGCTGATATTGGGCTGATGCTGATATTGGGCTGATGCTGATATTGGGCTGATGCTGATATTGGGCTGATGCTGATATTGGGCTGATGCTGATATTGGGCTGATGCTGATATTGGGCTGATGCTGATATTGGGCTGATGCTGATATTGGGCTGATGCTGATATTGGGCTGATGCTGATATTGGGCTGATGCTGATATTGGGCTGATGCTGATATTGGGCTGATGCTGATATTGGGCTGATGCTGATATTGGGCTGATGCTGATATTGGGCTGATGCTGATATTGGGCTGATGATGCTGATATTGGGCTGATGCTGATATTGGGCTGATGCTGATATTGGGCTGATGCTGATATTGGGCTGATGCTGATATTGGGCTGATGCTGATATTGGGCTGATGCTGATATTGGGCTGATGCTGATATTGGGCTGATGCTGATATTGGGCTGATGCTGATATTGGGCTGATGCTGATATTGGGCTGATGCTGATATTGGGCTGATGCTGATATTGGGCTGATGCTGATATTGGGCTGATGCTGATATTGGGCTGATGCTGATATTGGGCTGATGCTGATATTGGGCTGATGCTGATATTGGGCTGATGCTGATATTGGGCTGATGCTGATATTGGGCTGATGCTGATATTGGGCTGATGCTGATATTGGGCTGATGCTGATATTGGGCTGATGCTGATATTGGGCTGATGCTGATATTGGGCTGATGCTGATATTGGGCTGATGCTGATATTGGGCTGATGCTGATATTGGGCTGATGCTGATATTGGAAACCTTGTCTGAACCCCTCCATCCTTCCTGTAGCTGCTCAGACTCTGCTTCTCTGCCCCCAGCCAAGCTTATAGGCCTGCAGAGTGTCTAGTTTTGAAGATACAGACTCTGCTAAGCAAAAGTGAACAGGGCCAAACTGGGCTTATTTCGCTGTGAAAGTGACATTTAGGCACGGAGTTGGAAAACCTTGTCTGAACCCCTCCATCCTTCCTGTAGCTGCTCAGACTCTGCTTCTCTGCCCCCAGCCAAGCTTATAGGCCTGCAGAGTGTCTAGTTTTGAAGATACAGACTCTGCTAAGCAAAAGTGAACAGGGCCAAACTGGGCTTATTTCGCTGTGAAAGTGACATTTAGGCACGGAGTTGGAAAACCTTGTCTGAACCCCTCCATCCTTCCTGTAGCTGCTCAGACTCTGCTTCTCTGCCCCCAGCCAAGCTTATAGGCCTGCAGAGTGTCTAGTTTTGAAGATACAGACTCTGCTAAGCAAAAGTGAACAGGGCCAAACTGGGCTTATTTCGCTGTGAAAGTGACATTTAGGCACGGAGTTGGAAAACCTTGTCTGAACCCCTCCATCCTTCCTGTAGCTGCTCAGACTCTGCTTCTCTGCCCCCAGCCAAGCTTATAGGCCTGCAGAGTGTCTAGTTTTGAAGATACAGACTCTGCTAAGCAAAAGTGAACAGGGCCAAACTGGGCTTATTTCGCTGTGAAAGTGACATTTAGGCACGGAGTTGGAAAACCTTGTCTGAACCCCTCCATCCTTCCTGTAGCTGCTCAGACTCTGCTTCTCTGCCCCCAGCCAAGCTTATAGGCCTGCAGAGTGTCTAGTTTTGAAGATACAGACTCTGCTAAGCAAAAGTGAACAGGGCCAAACTGGGCTTATTTCGCTGTGAAAGTGACATTTAGGCACGGAGTTGGAAAACCTTGTCTGAACCCCTCCATCCTTCCTGTAGCTGCTCAGACTCTGCTTCTCTGCCCCCAGCCAAGCTTATAGGCCTGCAGAGTGTCTAGTTTTGAAGATACAGACTCTGCTAAGCAAAAGTGAACAGGGCCAAACTGGGCTTATTTCGCTGTGAAAGTGACATTTAGGCACGGAGTTGGAAAACCTTGTCTGAACCCCTCCATCCTTCCTGTAGCTGCTCAGACTCTGCTTCTCTGCCCCCAGCCAAGCTTATAGGCCTGCAGAGTGTCTAGTTTTGAAGATACAGACTCTGCTAAGCAAAAGTGAACAGGGCCAAACTGGGCTTATTTCGCTGTGAAAGTGACATTTAGGCACGGAGTTGGAAAACCTTGTCTGAACCCCTCCATCCTTCCTGTAGCTGCTCAGACTCTGCTTCTCTGCCCCCAGCCAAGCTTATAGGCCTGCAGAGTGTCTAGTTTTGAAGATACAGACTCTGCTAAGCAAAAGTGAACAGGGCCAAACTGGGCTTATTTCGCTGTGAAAGTGACATTTAGGCACGGAGTTGGAAAACCTTGTCTGAACCCCTCCATCCTTCCTGTAGCTGCTCAGACTCTGCTTCTCTGCCCCCAGCCAAGCTTATAGGCCTGCAGAGTGTCTAGTTTTGAAGATACAGACTCTGCTAAGCAAAAGTGAACAGGGCCAAACTGGGCTTATTTCGCTGTGAAAGTGACATTTAGGCACGGAGTTGGAAAACCTTGTCTGAACCCCTCCATCCTTCCTGTAGCTGCTCAGACTCTGCTTCTCTGCCCCCAGCCAAGCTTATAGGCCTGCAGAGTGTCTAGTTTTGAAGATACAGACTCTGCTAAGCAAAAGTGAACAGGGCCAAACTGGGCTTATTTCGCTGTGAAAGTGACATTTAGGCACGGAGTTGGAAAACCTTGTCTGAACCCCTCCATCCTTCCTGTAGCTGCTCAGACTCTGCTTCTCTGCCCCCAGCCAAGCTTATAGGCCTGCAGAGTGTCTAGTTTTGAAGATACAGACTCTGCTAAGCAAAAGTGAACAGGGCCAAACTGGGCTTATTTCGCTGTGAAAGTGACATTTAGGCACGGAGTTGGAAAACCTTGTCTGAACCCCTCCATCCTTCCTGTAGCTGCTCAGACTCTGCTTCTCTGCCCCCAGCCAAGCTTATAGGCCTGCAGAGTGTCTAGTTTTGAAGATACAGACTCTGCTAAGCAAAAGTGAACAGGGCCAAACTGGGCTTATTTCGCTGTGAAAGTGACATTTAGGCACGGAGTTGGAAAACCTTGTCTGAACCCCTCCATCCTTCCTGTAGCTGCTCAGACTCTGCTTCTCTGCCCCCAGCCAAGCTTATAGGCCTGCAGAGTGTCTAGTTTTGAAGATACAGACTCTGCTAAGCAAAAGTGAACAGGGCCAAACTGGGCTTATTTCGCTGTGAAAGTGACATTTAGGCACGGAGTTGGAAAACCTTGTCTGAACCCCTCCATCCTTCCTGTAGCTGCTCAGACTCTGCTTCTCTGCCCCCAGCCAAGCTTATAGGCCTGCAGAGTGTCTAGTTTTGAAGATACAGACTCTGCTAAGCAAAAGTGAACAGGGCCAAACTGGGCTTATTTCGCTGTGAAAGTGACATTTAGGCACGGAGTTGGAAAACCTTGTCTGAACCCCTCCATCCTTCCTGTAGCTGCTCAGACTCTGCTTCTCTGCCCCCAGCCAAGCTTATAGGCCTGCAGAGTGTCTAGTTTTGAAGATACAGACTCTGCTAAGCAAAAGTGAACAGGGCCAAACTGGGCTTATTTCGCTGTGAAAGTGACATTTAGGCACGGAGTTGGAAAACCTTGTCTGAACCCCTCCATCCTTCCTGTAGCTGCTCAGACTCTGCTTCTCTGCCCCCAGCCAAGCTTATAGGCCTGCAGAGTGTCTAGTTTTGAAGATACAGACTCTGCTAAGCAAAAGTGAACAGGGCCAAACTGGGCTTATTTCGCTGTGAAAGTGACATTTAGGCACGGAGTTGGAAAACCTTGTCTGAACCCCTCCATCCTTCCTGTAGCTGCTCAGACTCTGCTTCTCTGCCCCCAGCCAAGCTTATAGGCCTGCAGAGTGTCTAGTTTTGAAGATACAGACTCTGCTAAGCAAAAGTGAACAGGGCCAAACTGGGCTTATTTCGCTGTGAAAGTGACATTTAGGCACGGAGTTGGAAAACCTTGTCTGAACCCCTCCATCCTTCCTGTAGCTGCTCAGACTCTGCTTCTCTGCCCCCAGCCAAGCTTATAGGCCTGCAGAGTGTCTAGTTTTGAAGATACAGACTCTGCTAAGCAAAAGTGAACAGGGCCAAACTGGGCTTATTTCGCTGTGAAAGTGACATTTAGGCACGGAGTTGGAAAACCTTGTCTGAACCCCTCCATCCTTCCTGTAGCTGCTCAGACTCTGCTTCTCTGCCCCCAGCCAAGCTTATAGGCCTGCAGAGTGTCTAGTTTTGAAGATACAGACTCTGCTAAGCAAAAGTGAACAGGGCCAAACTGGGCTTATTTCGCTGTGAAAGTGACATTTAGGCACGGAGTTGGAAAACCTTGTCTGAACCCCTCCATCCTTCCTGTAGCTGCTCAGACTCTGCTTCTCTGCCCCCAGCCAAGCTTATAGGCCTGCAGAGTGTCTAGTTTTGAAGATACAGACTCTGCTAAGCAAAAGTGAACAGGGCCAAACTGGGCTTATTTCGCTGTGAAAGTGACATCGAAATTTCACAGCGAAATAAGCCCAGTTTGGCCCTGTTCACTTTTGCTTAGCAGAGTCTGTATCTTCAAAACTAGACACTCTGCAGGCCTATAAGCTTGGCTGGGGGCAGAGAAGCAGAGTCTGAGCAGCTACAGGAAGGATGGAGGGGTTCAGACAAGGTTTTCCAACTCCGTGCCTAAATGTCACTTTCACAGCGAAATAAGCCCAGTTTGGCCCTGTTCACTTTTGCTTAGCAGAGTCTGTATCTTCAAAACTAGACACTCTGCAGGCCTATAAGCTTGGCTGGGGGCAGAGAAGCAGAGTCTGAGCAGCTACAGGGAAGGATGGAGGGAGTTCATGACAAGGTTTTCCAACTCCGTGCCTAAATGTCACTTTCACAGCGAAATAAGCCCAGTTTGGCCCTGTTCACTTTTGCTTAGCAGAGTCTGTATCTTCAAAACTAGAACACTCTGCAGGCCTATAAGCTTGGCTGGGGGCAGAGAAGCAGAGTCTGAGGCAGCTACAGGAAGGATGGAGGGGTTCAGACAAGGGTTTTCCCAACTCCGTGCCTAAATGTCACTTTCACAGCGAAATAAGCCCAGTTTGGCCCTGTTCACTTTTGCTTAGCAGAGTCTGTATCTTCAAAACTAGACACTCTGCAGGCCTATAAGCTTGGCTGGGGGCAGAGAAGCAGAGTCTGAGCAGCTACAGGAAGGATGGAGGGGTTCAGACAAGGTTTTCCAACTCCGTGCCTAAATGTCACTTTCACAGCGAAATAAGCCCAGTTTGGCCCTGTTCACTTTTGCTTAGCAGAGTCTGTATCTTCAAAACTAGACACTCTGCAGGCCTATAAGCTTGGCTGGGGGCAGAGAAGCAGAGTCTGAGCAGCTACAGGAAGGATGGAGGGGTTCAGACAAGGTTTTCCAACTCCGTGCCTAAATGTCACTTTCACAGCGAAATAAGCCCAGTTTGGCCCTGTTCACTTTTGCTTAGCAGAGTCTGTATCTTCAAAACTAGACACTCTGCAGGCCTATAAGCTTGGCTGGGGGCAGAGAAGCAGAGTCTGAGCAGCTACAGGAAGGATGGAGGGGTTCAGACAAGGTTTTGCAACTCCGTGCCTAAATGTCACTTTCACAGCGAAATAAGCCCAGTTTGGCCCTGTTCACTTTTGCTTAGCAGAGTCTGTATCTTCAAAACTAGACACTCTGCAGGCCTATAAGCTTGGCTGGGGGCAGAGAAGCAGAGTCTGAGCAGCTACAGGAAGGATGGAGGGGTTCAGACAAGGTTTTCCAACTCCGTGCCTAAATGTCACTTTCACAGCGAAATAAGCCCAGTTTGGCCCTGTTCACTTTTGCTTAGCAGAGTCTGTATCTTCAAAACTAGACACTCTGCAGGCCTATAAGCTTGGCTGGGGGCAGAGAAGCAGAGTCTGAGCAGCTACAGGAAGGATGGAGGGGTTCAGACAAGGTTTTCCAACTCCGTGCCTAAATGTCACTTTCACAGCGAAATAAGCCCAGTTTGGCCCTGTTCACTTTTGCTTAGCAGAGTCTGTATCTTCAAAACTAGACACTCTGCAGGCCTATAAGCTTGGCTGGGGGCAGAGAAGCAGAGTCTGAGCAGCTACAGGAAGGATGGAGGGGTTCAGACAAGGTTTTC
>NW_027637521.1:0-10000 GCF_951216825.1 Electrona antarctica
GTTGTGTGTATTTCTCATGTCTGAAGGCAGCGTAATCCTTTGTTGTGTGTATTTCTCATGTCTGAAGGCAGCGTAATCCTTAGTTGTGTGTATTTCTCATGTCTGAAGGCAGCGTAATCCTTAGTTGTGTGTATTTCTCATGTCTGAAGGCAGCGTAATCCTTTGTTGTGTGTATTTCTCATGTCTGAAGGCAGCGTAATCCTTAGTTGTGTGTATTTCTCATGTCTGAAGGCAGCGTAATCCTTTGTTGTGTGTATTTCTCATGTCTGAAGGCAGCGTAATCCTTAGTTGTGTGTATTTCTCATGTCTGAAGGCAGCGTAATCCTTAGTTGTGTGTATTTCTCATGTCTGAAGGCAGCGTAATCCTTTGTTGTGTGTATTTCTCATGTCTGAAGGCAGCGTAATCCTTAGTTGTGTGTATTTCTCATGTCTGAAGGCAGCGTAATCCTTAGTTGTGTGTATTTCTCATGTCTGAAGGCAGCGTAATCCTTTGTTGTGTGTATTTCTCATGTCTGAAGGCAGCGTAATCCTTAGTTGTGTGTATTTCTCATGTCTGAAGGCAGCGTAATCCTTTGTTGTGTGTATTTCTCATGTCTGAAGGCAGCGTAATCCTTAGTTGTGTATATTACTCATGTCTGAAGGCAGCGTAATCCTTTGTTGTGTGTATTTCTCATGTCTGAAGGCAGCGTAATCCTTAGTTGTGTGTATTTCTCATGTCTGAAGGCAGCGTAATCCTTTGTTGTGTGTATTTCTCATGTCTGAAGGCAGCGTAATCCTTAGTTGTGTGTATTTCTCATGTCTGAAGGCAGCGTAATCCTTAGTTGTGTATATTACTCATGTCTGAAGGCAGCGTAATCCTTAGTTGTGTGTATTTCTCATGTCTGAAGGCAGCGTAATCCTTAGTTGTGTGTATTTCTCATGTCTGAAGGCAGCGTAATCCTTTGTTGTGTGTATTTCTCATGTCTGAAGGCAGCGTAATCCTTAGTTGTGTGTATTTCTCATGTCTGAAGGCAGCGTAATCCTTAGTTGTGTGTATTACTCATGTCTGAAGGCAGCGTAATCCTTAGTTGTGTGTATTTCTCATGTCTGAAGGCAGCGTAATCCTTAGTTGTGTGTATTTCTCATGTCTGAAGGCAGCGTAATCCTTAGTTGTGTGTATTTCTCATGTCTGAAGGCAGCGTAATCCTTAGTTGTGTATATTACTCATGTCTGAAGGCAGCGTAATCCTTAGTTGTGTGTATTTCTCATGTCTGAAGGCAGCGTAATCCTTAGTTGTGTGTATTTCTCATGTCTGAAGGCAGCGTAATCCTTTGTTGTGTGTATTTCTCATGTCTGAAGGCAGCGTAATCCTTAGTTGTGTGTATTTCTCATGTCTGAAGGCAGCGTAATCCTTAGTTGTGTGTATTTCTCATGTCTGAAGGCAGCGTAATCCTTAGTTGTGTGTATTTCTCATGTCTGAAGGCAGCGTAATCCTTTGTTGTGTGTATTTCTCATGTCTGAAGGCAGCGTAATCCTTAGTTGTGTGTATTTCTCATGTCTGAAGGCAGCGTAATCCTTAGTTGTGTGTATTTCTCATGTCTGAAGGCAGCGTAATCCTTTGTTGTGTGTATTTCTCATGTCTGAAGGCAGCGTAATCCTTAGTTGTGTGTATTTCTCATGTCTGAAGGCAGCGTAATCCTTAGTTGTGTGTATTTCTCATGTCTGAAGGCAGCGTAATCCTTTGTTGTGTGTATTTCTCATGTCTGAAGGCAGCGTAATCCTTAGTTGTGTGTATTTCTCATGTCTGAAGGCAGCGTAATCCTTAGTTGTGTGTATTTCTCATGTCTGAAGGCAGCGTAATCCTTTGTTGTGTGTATTTCTCATGTCTGAAGGCAGCGTAATCCTTAGTTGTGTGTATTTCTCATGTCTGAAGGCAGCGTAATCCTTAGTTGTGTGTATTTCTCATGTCTGAAGGCAGCGTAATCCTTTGTTGTGTGTATTTCTCATGTCTGAAGGCAGCGTAATCCTTTGTTGTGTGTATTTCTCATGTCTGAAGGCAGCGTAATCCTTAGTTGTGTGTATTTCTCATGTCTGAAGGCAGCGTAATCCTTTGTTGTGTGTATTTCTCATGTCTGAAGGCAGCGTAATCCTTAGTTGTGTGTATTTCTCATGTCTGAAGGCAGCGTAATCCTTAGTTGTGTGTATTTCTCATGTCTGAAGGCAGCGTAATCCTTTGTTGTGTGTATTTCTCATGTCTGAAGGCAGCGTAATCCTTAGTTGTGTGTATTTCTCATGTCTGAAGGCAGCGTAATCCTTTGTTGTGTGTATTTCTCATGTCTGAAGGCAGCGTAATCCTTAGTTGTGTGTATTTCTCATGTCTGAAGGCAGCGTAATCCTTAGTTGTGTGTATTTCTCATGTCTGAAGGCAGCGTAATCCTTTGTTGTGTGTATTTCTCATGTCTGAAGGCAGCGTAATCCTTAGTTGTGTGTATTTCTCATGTCTGAAGGCAGCGTAATCCTTAGTTGTGTGTATTTCTCATGTCTGAAGGCAGCGTAATCCTTTGTTGTGTGTATTTCTCATGTCTGAAGGCAGCGTAATCCTTAGTTGTGTGTATTTCTCATGTCTGAAGGCAGCGTAATCCTTTGTTGTGTGTATTTCTCATGTCTGAAGGCAGCGTAATCCTTTGTTGTGTGTATTTCTCATGTCTGAAGGCAGCGTAATCCTTAGTTGTGTGTATTTCTCATGTCTGAAGGCAGCGTAATCCTTAGTTGTGTGTATTTCTCATGTCTGAAGGCAGCGTAATCCTTTGTTGTGTGTATTTCTCATGTCTGAAGGCAGCGTAATCCTTAGTTGTGTGTATTTCTCATGTCTGAAGGCAGCGTAATCCTTTGTTGTGTGTATTTCTCATGTCTGAAGGCAGCGTAATCCTTAGTTGTGTGTATTTCTCATGTCTGAAGGCAGCGTAATCCTTAGTTGTGTGTATTTCTCATGTCTGAAGGCAGCGTAATCCTTTGTTGTGTGTATTTCTCATGTCTGAAGGCAGCGTAATCCTTAGTTGTGTGTATTTCTCATGTCTGAAGGCAGCGTAATCCTTAGTTGTGTGTATTTCTCATGTCTGAAGGCAGCGTAATCCTTTGTTGTGTGTATTTCTCATGTCTGAAGGCAGCGTAATCCTTAGTTGTGTGTATTTCTCATGTCTGAAGGCAGCGTAATCCTTTGTTGTGTGTATTTCTCATGTCTGAAGGCAGCGTAATCCTTAGTTGTGTATATTACTCATGTCTGAAGGCAGCGTAATCCTTTGTTGTGTGTATTTCTCATGTCTGAAGGCAGCGTAATCCTTAGTTGTGTGTATTTCTCATGTCTGAAGGCAGCGTAATCCTTAGTTGTGTGTATTTCTCATGTCTGAAGGCAGCGTAATCCTTAGTTGTGTATATTACTCATGTCTGAAGGCAGCGTAATCCTTAGTTGTGTGTATTTCTCATGTCTGAAGGCAGCGTAATCCTTAGTTGTGTGTATTTCTCATGTCTGAAGGCAGCGTAATCCTTTGTTGTGTGTATTTCTCATGTCTGAAGGCAGCGTAATCCTTAGTTGTGTGTATTTCTCATGTCTGAAGGCAGCGTAATCCTTAGTTGTGTGTATTACTCATGTCTGAAGGCAGCGTAATCCTTTGTTGTGTGTATTTCTCATGTCTGAAGGCAGCGTAATCCTTAGTTGTGTGTATTTCTCATGTCTGAAGGCAGCGTAATCCTTTGTTGTGTGTATTTCTCATGTCTGAAGGCAGCGTAATCCTTAGTTGTGTGTATTTCTCATGTCTGAAGGCAGCGTAATCCTTAGTTGTGTGTATTTCTCATGTCTGAAGGCAGCGTAATCCTTAGTTGTGTGTATTTCTCATGTCTGAAGGCAGCGTAATCCTTAGTTGTGTGTATTTCTCATGTCTGAAGGCAGCGTAATCCTTAGTTGTGTGTATTTCTCATGTCTGAAGGCAGCGTAATCCTTAGTTGTGTGTATTTCTCATGTCTGAAGGCAGCGTAATCCTTAGTTGTGTATATTACTCATGTCTGAAGGCAGCGTAATCCTTAGTTGTGTGTATTTCTCATGTCTGAAGGCAGCGTAATCCTTAGTTGTGTGTATTTCTCATGTCTGAAGGCAGCGTAATCCTTTGTTGTGTGTATTTCTCATGTCTGAAGGCAGCGTAATCCTTAGTTGTGTGTATTTCTCATGTCTGAAGGCAGCGTAATCCTTAGTTGTGTGTATTTCTCATGTCTGAAGGCAGCGTAATCCTTAGTTGTGTGTATTTCTCATGTCTGAAGGCAGCGTAATCCTTTGTTGTGTGTATTTCTCATGTCTGAAGGCAGCGTAATCCTTAGTTGTGTGTATTTCTCATGTCTGAAGGCAGCGTAATCCTTAGTTGTGTGTATTTCTCATGTCTGAAGGCAGCGTAATCCTTTGTTGTGTGTATTTCTCATGTCTGAAGGCAGCGTAATCCTTAGTTGTGTTTATTTCTCATGTCTGAAGGCAGCGTAATCCTTAGTTGTGTGTATTTCTCATGTCTGAAGGCAGCGTAATCCTTAGTTGTGTGTATTTCTCATGTCTGAAGGCAGCGTAATCCTTAGTTGTGTGTATTTCTCATGTCTGAAGGCAGCGTAATCCTTTGTTGTGTGTATTTCTCATGTCTGAAGGCAGCGTAATCCTTTGTTGTGTGTATTTCTCATGTCTGAAGGCAGCGTAATCCTTAGTTGTGTGTATTTCTCATGTCTGAAGGCAGCGTAATCCTTTGTTGTGTGTATTTCTCATGTCTGAAGGCAGCGTAATCCTTTGTTGTGTGTATTTCTCATGTCTGAAGGCAGCGTAATCCTTAGTTGTGTGTATTTCTCATGTCTGAAGGCAGCGTAATCCTTTGTTGTGTGTATTTCTCATGTCTGAAGGCAGCGTAATCCTTAGTTGTGTGTATTTCTCATGTCTGAAGGCAGCGTAATCCTTAGTTGTGTGTATTTCTCATGTCTGAAGGCAGCGTAATCCTTTGTTGTGTGTATTTCTCATGTCTGAAGGCAGCGTAATCCTTAGTTGTGTGTATTTCTCATGTCTGAAGGCAGCGTAATCCTTAGTTGTGTGTATTTCTCATGTCTGAAGGCAGCGTAATCCTTTGTTGTGTGTATTTCTCATGTCTGAAGGCAGCGTAATCCTTAGTTGTGTGTATTTCTCATGTCTGAAGGCAGCGTAATCCTTAGTTGTGTGTATTTCTCATGTCTGAAGGCAGCGTAATCCTTTGTTGTGTGTATTTCTCATGTCTGAAGGCAGCGTAATCCTTAGTTGTGTGTATTTCTCATGTCTGAAGGCAGCGTAATCCTTAGTTGTGTGTATTTCTCATGTCTGAAGGCAGCGTAATCCTTTGTTGTGTGTATTTCTCATGTCTGAAGGCAGCGTAATCCTTAGTTGTGTGTATTTCTCATGTCTGAAGGCAGCGTAATCCTTTGTTGTGTGTATTTCTCATGTCTGAAGGCAGCGTAATCATTTGTTGTGTGTATTTCTCATGTCTGAAGGCAGCGTAATCCGTGTAATATCGTAATCGGTCAGAATCGGTATATCGGGCAGAGATCTGACCCTGCAAATGATCGGCGATGGGATATCGGTCATGATGTCATAACCATGATGTCATGGATGGGATATCGGTCATGATGTCATAACCGTGCAGCCCTAATTTAAACCGGAAAAGCATCTTGAGCCCCTTTTATTTAATTTTAACAACTTTAACACAATCAGCGCCGGGATTCCTTCAAAATAGAAGCTTGGGGGGGTCGGGAAGACATGGCCGCTTTTACTCTGTAAAACACCCCCCGCCCCCATTCTGTTCCGGAAAAAATACAGTGAAAAGAGAAAAATAAGACTTACAAAGGTACAGTAAGTCAAGTGATTTATGTCAGCCTATTGGTTAAAACAAAAAGTGATTTGATTGTTGGAAGTGGAAGCTAGCTCACCAGTCGCCCCATGAACCTCCATGGCTGATTGATATTGTTTAATCATTATGATCATTGTGATCATCATCATCAGTGGTATTATGTAGCCTCGGTCCCAGGCTTACTTATCTGCGAAAACAAAAGCCTGGTCACAACGTATAAGGCAGAGAAGCTAAAAGAAAAGCCTGGCCACGGCCTGGGCCGTGGCTCAGTGGTCCAGGCACCTTGGCTGGCAATCCAGTCTGGCAGTGTGCCGCGGGTTCGACTCCCGATCCCGACGGCCTTCACTGCATGTCTTCCCCCCCCATCTCTCTCCCCATTTCCTGTCAGCCTACTGTCTGTCCCTCCATAAAAAAAATAAAATAAAGGCGAAAGCCACGAAAAAAACATTTAAAAAAAAAAGAAAAGCCTGGTCACAATGTAAGGCAGAGAAGCTATCGGCGGATGTATCCTCCGGAACATCCGTCAGATGCATTTCCCCCGGATACTTCCGCCCAAACAAATGATAGTCTTTTAGCCCAGGGTGGGGATTATTCCACCTGAGCATGAGAGCCATGCCGAGCACGTGTTGATACGAGCAGGATGAGAGCCATGCCGAGCACGTGTTGATACGAGCAGGATGCAACTATGCATGCAATATGCACAGCGTTTTATGTGTTGTGTTGTATGTAGTCTGCAGCTGGGTCGCCTTCTCTCCCTTCTCTCACACTATCCTCCTCTCTCTCTCTAGTAACTATCTCTCTATCTCTCTCTCTAACCCTAACCCGCGGACCCCCCCATTTGAAGACACAATGTCAGGGACCCCCATAAGAGAATATTTTTACAGCTCTAGAAGTGATTCTCAACCATTTTCATTTCAAGGACCCCCAGTTTGACGTGCATTAGTCTACGGATTCTATTTAATGACATTTATATCTCATGATGAGACCCCAATGTACATTGTAAAATCAATGTTCCATTTGTACACTCTGAGAGTGTACAAATGGAACCCAATGTACCCGCTAAGGTCCATTTGTACACTCTGAGAGTGTACGAATGGAACCAAATGTACCCGCTAAGGTCCATTTGTACACTCTGAGAGTGTACGAATGGAACCCAATGTACCCGCTAAGGTCCATTTGTACACTCTGAGAGTGTACGAATGGAACCAAATGTACCCGCTAAGGTCCATTTGTACACTCTGAGAGTGTACAAATGGAACCAAATGTACCCGCTAAGGTCCATTACTCTGAGAGTGTACGAATGGAACCCAATGTACCCGCTAAGGTCCATTTGTACACTCTGAGAGTGTACGAATGGAACCAAATGTACCCGCTAAGGTCCATTACTCTGAGAGTGTACGAATGGAACCCAATGTACCCGCTAAGGTCCATTTGTACACTCTGAGAGTGTACGAATGGAACCAAATGTACCCGCTAAGGTCCATTTGTACACTCTGAGAGTGTACGAATGGAACCCAATGTACCCGCTAAGGTCCATTTGTACACTCTGAGAGTGTACGAATGGAACCAAATGTACCCGCTAAGGTCCATTTGTACACTCTGAGAGTGTACAAATGGAACCAAATGTACCCGCTAAGGTCCATTACTCTGAGAGTGTACGAATGGAACCCAATGTACCCGCTAAGGTCCATTTGTACACTCTGAGAGTGTACGAATGGAACCAAATGTACCCGCTAAGGTCCATTTGTACACTCTGAGAGTGTACGAATGGAACCAAATGTACCCGCTAAGGTCCATTACTCTGAGAGTGTACGAATGGAACCAAATGTACCCGCTAAGGTCCATTACTCTGAGAGTGTACGAATGGAACCCAATGTACCCGCTAAGGTCCATTTGTACACTCTGAGAGTGTACGAATGGAACCAAATGTACCCGCTAAGGTCCATTTGTACACTCTGAGAGTGTACGAATGGAACCCAATGTACCCGCTAAGGTCCATTTGTACACTCTGAGGCCCTCATTTATCAACCGTGCGTACGCCAAAATATGGGCGTACGCCGAAATTACCGCAATTTTCGGCATTTACCATTTGCGCCAACGTTTGATTTTGAACTTGAGCCAAGACAAGAACCACGTCTGGTCGGGAGCTGTCGTACGCTTTGTCCTCACCTGTTTTTCTGTCGTAGAACAGCGGAGCAGCATTGTTTGACCAGCTGAGAGGCTGTCACAGGCATCTAAACATATGTAGGCTGTTTATATAAAACTGTATAGGTATGGGCTAAATGTAAAAAAAAAAAAAAAAAGTAAAAGAATACATCAACGATGTGTCTTTGTGTCATATGAAATTAGTAGGAGATTTCCAACTTTACAAGCAAGCAATTAAAATCGCGCAATTAAAAACAATGTTGCAACGTATGCTAAGCCATTTAAACAGTGTTTTGCATGAGCTCATACATGCGAGGATTTGGGCTGAAATATTTGTGCTGAAATATTTCCATGACGGGACGTTGGAGAGTACTATAGTGCAGTGGTGCAGCTGCGGAGAGTCCCAGCGTGGGTAGCCTACTGTTACTGTAGCCTAATCTACAGCAGGCCGATGTCTTTCTGGAGTTTGGTATGTGCAATCTCCTCCTCGTTTAATAAACCCGACGCGTCGCTCGAATGCCAAATGTACCGTGCCAGCGCAAGTGGGAACCGCATCGGAGATAGGTAGACTACCCAGCCAGCCCACCACCACCACCAGTGCCAGCCACATGAGGCTATACGGTTTTGGCTGCACATGCATATATTGACAGTTGACAGCCCCCCCACTGCAGCGACTAGCGACTGCGAGGCAATCTAAAGACTCTCGAACGTGCGGTGCATGGTCAGTTGGTCACGGTGTCACGGACGGACCACAGTGATAGAGAGACAGACAGACAGGACAGGAGGAGCACCTATGCAAAACAGCAGCGTGTGTGTGCCTATTTGTTATTTAATTCATGGTTCACAGGTTCAGGTTTTCGTTCACTAATATATCTTGTTGTATATTAAATTAAAAAGACTTTAATAATTTAATATACAACTAACAACACACAGTGACAGTTGTTTGCAAATTGCGATATGTGCGTGCGTGCGTGCGGGGGGGGTGAGGCAGGCAGCAAGGGAAGCGAAGCGAGAGGAGAAACAGACAGGGTAGGCCTTTATACAGCTTTATTTAATTCATGCAGGTTTATTTATTTAAGATACAACAAGTTGCAAGTTGCCTTGCGTGTGCGTGCGTCTGTGTATGAGAGAGGAGGCAGCGAGGGAACCTTTTTTTTCTTCCTGTAACCATGGTTTCCAGGTCGTATGGCAGTTGTTCATGTCGCAAAAACGAGGGCGAGGCTTGATTTCATAGGGCGTGCCAGATAGATTTCAGCCGTCACATTTATAAACGTCCGAACGAAATTAAGGAAGAAACAGCTGTCTGCGATCACTTTGTAAATGCCGACCCGACGTGGGTGTACTACGAATCCTACACTCGAATTTGGGGCAGAATTTCCACTCGATTGATAAATGAGGGCCTGAGAGTGTACGAATGGAACCAAATGTACCCGCTAAGGTCCATTACTCTGAGAGTGTACAAAGGGAACCCAATGTACCCGCTAAGGTCCATTTGTACACTCTGAGAGTGTACAAAGGGAACCCAATGTACCCGCTAAGGTCCATTTGTACACTCTGAGAGTGTACAAATGGAACCAAATGTACCCGCTAAGGTCCATTTGTACACTCTGAGAGTGTACAAATGGAACCCAATGTACCCGCTAAGGTCCATTTGTACACTCTGAGAGTGTACGAATGGAACCCAATGTACCCGCTAAGGTCCATTTGTACACAGAATCAATCTTCTTTATTGTCACGTCAGGTAGTACGAAAGTATGATAACATATTACGAGTAAAACACCCATTTTAACACGTTTACTTAAAGATGGAGCCACATTTGTTGTATTTTTCCATGTGTCTATGAAGTGACAGTACTTCATTAGACACCCTGGAGTCGTTTTCATGTGTCTATGAGGTGACAGTACTTCATTAGACACCCTGGAGTCGTTTTCATGTGTCTATGAGGTGACAGTACTTCATTAGACACCCTGGAGTCGTTT
>NW_027637521.1:15000-17500 GCF_951216825.1 Electrona antarctica
AAATGCACCTTTAACCATTTTACAGTATATATATATATATATATATATATATATATATATATATATACAGTATAGTATCTGTGAGGAGAGAAGAGGAAATAATAAAAACACATGTCTGTCAACAAGTTCACACCAGGAGGGCTGGTTACTCCCGCACACGCACGCACGCACGCACGCACGCACGCACGCACGCACGCACGCACGCACGCACGCACGCACGCACGCACGCACGCACGCACGCACGCACGCACGCACGCAGCCTTGAGCTATACCTGCATAACAGAGTTAAAGAGGTCAGTTCGGTTCAGCTTCTGTTTGATTGAAACTGAACTACCCAGAAGAACCTCTCCATCCCACGCAGAGCAACATCCTCAGCATTAAAGGAGAATTTCGGACTAGAAGGCTTTCTCACCTTTATCTGTAGTTGTTACGTCCCCACCAAAGAGGTCCAGGTGTTATTTGTAGTTGTTACGTCCCCACCAAAGAGGTCCAGGTGTTATTTGTAGTTGTTACGTCCCCACCAAAGAGGTCCAGGTGTTATTTGTAGTTGTTACGTCCCCACCAAAGAGGTCCAGGTGTTATTTGTAGTTGTTACGTCCCCACCAAAGAGGTCCAGGTGTTATTTGTAGTTGTTACGTCCCCACCAAAGAGGTCCAGGTGTTATTTGTAGTCGTTACGTCCCCACCAAAGAGGTCCAGGTGTTATTTGTAGTCGTTACGTCCCCACCAAAGAGGTCCAGGTGTTATTTGTAGTCGTTACGTCCCCACCAAAGAGGTCCAGGTGTTATTTGTAGTCGTTACGTCCCCACCAAAGAGGTCCAGGTGTTATTTGTAGTCGTTACGTCCCCACCAAAGAGGTCCAGGTGTTATTTGTAGTCGTTACGTCCCCACCAAAGAGGTCCAGGTGTTATTTGTAGTTGTTACGTCCCCACCAAAGAGGTCCACGTGTTATTTGTAGTTGTTAAGTCCCCACCAAAGAGGTCCATGTGTTATTTGTAGTTGTTACGTCCCCACCAAAGAGGTCCAGGTGTTATTTGTAGTTGTTACGTCCCCACCAAAGAGGTCCAGGTGTTATTTGTAGTTGTTACGTCCCCACCAAAGAGGTCCAGGTGTTATTTGTAGTTGTTACGTCCCCACCAAAGAGGTCCAGGTGTTATTTGTAGTTGTTACGTCCCCACCAAAGAGGTCCAGGTGTTATTTGTAGTTGTTACGTCCCCACCAAAGAGGTCCAGGTGTTATTTGTAGTTCTTATGTCCCCACCAAAGAGGTCCAGGTGTTATTTGTAGTTGTTACGTCCCCACCAAAGAGGTCCAGGTGTTATTTGTAGTTGTTACGTCCCCACCAAAGAGGTCCAGGTGTTATTTGTAGTTGTTACGTCCCCACCAAAGAGGTCCAGGTGTTATTTGTAGTTGTTACGTCCCCGCCAAAGAGGTCCAGGTGTTATTTGTAGTTGTTACGTCCCCGCCAAAGAGGTCCAGGTGTTATTTGTAGTTATAAGAAAGCCTTATAGTCCAAAATCCTCAGCATTAAGTTTAAAATTAAACTGGAAATTAAGGGTCAATTGTGTAATTTATTAACAGTTTGCCAGGGATACAGTTATATCTTAATGCTAAATGGACAAAACGGAAAGCCCTGTCCGCTAGCCGCTACTAAAACCCATACCCGCAACCGTCAATATTTACTAGAAACTTTACAGAAAAACAAGACCAAAGTCATGTGGCAACGTTGGCAGGGTTCTCCCCTCCAGCCACTACACCGTTGGCAGGGTTCTCCCCTCCAGCCACACTACACCAGTGGTTCCCAAAGTGTGGTCCGGGGACCCCCAGGGGGTCCTTGAGGGAGGTCCAGGGGCTCCCCAGCTAAATTATAGTTTGGAACCAAATGGACTCTTATGGGTCTGTAACTCTGAGAGTGTACACATGGGACGGGTCCATTTGGTTCCATTTGTACACTCTCAGAGTTAAATTAACAGTGATTTTACAATCTAAATTGGGGCTCCCAGAGATAGAAATGGCATTAAATATGGGGGATCTGTAGACTAATGCATGTGAAACTGGGGTTGCATGTAAACGGGTTGAGAACCTCTGCTAAAGCCATACAATTCTTCTCTTATGGGGGTCCCTGCGGCATAGCTTTTCACATGGGGGTCCGTGGGCTAATAATTAGTGTCAATTTGGGGGTCCTTGACATGAAAAAGTGTGTCCCCCGCCCCCCCCCCCCCCCCCCCCCCCCCCCCCCTACTCCTTCCTCGGCTGGGCTGATTCCAGACCTCGTCCTGTAAACTCAAGGACGAGGCAACAACGCCGAGCCTCTACGGGGCCCACACCCACTAGAACGCCAAGCCTCTACGGGGCCCACACCCACTAGAACGCCAAGCCTCTACGGGGCCTCTACGGGGCCCACACCCACTAGAACGCCAAGCCTCTACGGGGCCCACACCCACTAGAACGCCAAGCCTCTACGGGGCCCACACCCACTAGAACGCCAAGCCTCTACGGGGC
>NW_027637521.1:20000-76796 GCF_951216825.1 Electrona antarctica
GGAGGGTGACGTAAAGCCCTAACAACGTTGTCCTGTGGAGGGTGAGGTAAAGCCCTAACAACGTTGTCCTGTGGAGGGTGACGTAGAGCCCTAACAACGTTGCCCTGTGGAGGGTGAGGTAAAGCCCTAACAACGTTGTCCTGTGGAGGGTGACGTAGAGCCCTAACAACGTTGTCCTGTGGAGGGTGACGTAAAGCCCTAACAACGTTGTCCTGTGGAGGGTGACGTAAAGCCCTAACAACGTTGTCCTGTGGAGGGTGACGTAAAGCCCTAACAACGTTGTCCTGTGGAGGGTGAGGTAAAGCCCTAACAACGTTGTCCTGTGGAGGGCGACGTAAAGCCCTAACAACGTTGTCCTGTGGAGGGTGACGTAAAGCCCTAACAACGTTGTCCTGTGGAGGGCGACGTAAAGCCCTAACAACGTTGTCCTGTGGAGGGTGAGGTAAAGCCCTAACAACGTTGTCCTGTGGAGGGTGACGTAAAGCCCTAACAACGTTGTACTGTGGAGGGTGAGGTAAAGCCCTAACAACGTTGTCCTGTGGAGGGCGACGTAAAGCCCTAACAACGTTGTCCTGTGGAGGGCGACGTAAAGCCCTAACAACGTTGTCCTGTGGAGGGTGAGGTAAAGCCCTAACAACGTTGTCCTGTGGAGGGCGACGTAAAGCCCTAACAACGTTGTCCTGTGGAGGGTGACGTAAAGCCCTAACAACGTTGTCCTGTGGAGGGTGAGGTAAAGCCCTAACAACGTTGTCCTGTGGAGGGCGACGTAAAGCCCTAACAACGTTGTCCTGTGGAGGGTGACGTAAAGCCCTAACAACGTTGTCCTGTGGAGGGTGACGTAAAGCCCTAACAACGTTGTCCTGTGGAGGGTGACGTAAAGCCCTAACAACGTTGTCCTGTGGAGGGTGAGGTAAAGCCCTAACAACGTTGTCCTGTGGAGGGTGACGTAAAGCCCTAACAACGTTGTCCTGTGGAGGGTGACGTAAAGCCCTAACAACGTTGTCCTGTGGAGGGTGAGGTAAAGCCATAACAACGTTGTCCTGTGGAGGGTGACGTAGAGCCCTAACAACGTTGTCCTGTGGAGGGTGACGTAAAGCCCTAACAACGTTGTCCTGTGGAGGGCGACGTAAAGCCCTAACAACGTTGTCCTGTGGAGGGTGAGGTAAAGCCCTAACAACGTTGTCCTTTGGAGGGTGACGTAAAGCCCTAACAACGTTGTCCTGTGGAGGGCGACGTAAAGCCCTAACAACGTTGTCCTGTGGAGGGTGAGGTAAAGCCCTAACAACGTTGTCCTTTGGAGGGTGACGTAAAGCCCTAACAACGTTGTCCTGTGGAGGGTGACGTAAAGCCCTAACAACGTTGTCCTGTGGAGGGTGAGGTAAAGCCCTAACAACGTTGTCCTGTGGAGGGTGACGTAAAGCCCTAACAACGTTGTCCTGTGGAGGGTGACGTAAAGCCCTAACAACGTTGTCCTGTGGAGGGTGAGGTAAAGCCCTAACAACGTTGTCCTGTGGAGGGCGACGTAAAGCCCTAACAACGTTGTCCTGTGGAGGGTGACATAGAGCCCTAACAACGTTGTACTGTGGAGGGTGAGGTAAAGCCCTAACAACGTTGTCCTGTGGAGGGCGACGTAAAGCCATAACAACGTTGTCCTGTGGAGGGTGACGTAGAGCCCTAACAACGTTGTACTGTGGAGGGTGAGGTAAAGCCCTAACAACGTTGTCCTGTGGAGGGTGACATAAAGCCCTAACAACGTTGTCCTGTGGAGGGTGACATAAAGCCCTAACAACGTTGTCCTGTGGAGGGTGACGTAAAGCCATAACAACGTTGTCCTGTGGAGGGTGACGTAGAGCCCTAACAACGTTGTCCTGTGGAGGGTGAGGTAAAGCCCTAACAACGTTGTCCTGTGGAGGGTGAGGTAGAGCCCTAACAACGTTGTCCTGTGGAGGGTGACGTAAAGCCCTAACAACGTTGTCCTGTGGAGGGTGAGGTAAAGCCCTAACAACGTTGTCCTGTGGAGGGTGACGTAAAGCCCTAACAACGTTGTCCTGTGGAGGGTGACATAAAGCCCTAACAACGTTGTCCTGTGGAGGGTGACGTAAAGCCCTAACAACGTTGTCCTGTGGAGGGTGACATAAAGCCCTAACAACGTTGTCCTGTGGAGGGTGACGTAAAGCCCTAACAACGTTGTCCTGTGGAGGGTGACGTAAAGCCCTAACAACGTTGTCCTGTGGAGGGTGACATAAAGCCCTAACAACGTTGTCCTGTGGAGGGTGACGTAAAGCCCTAACAACGTTGCCCTGTGGAGGGTGACGTAAAGCCCTAACAACGTTGTCCTGTGGAGGGTGAGGTAAAGCCCTAACAACGTTGTACTGTGGAGGGTGAGGTAAAGCCCTAACAACGTTGTCCTGTGGAGGGCGAGGTAAAGCCCTAACAACGTTGTCCTGTGGAGGGTGACGTAAAGCCCTAACAACGTTGTCCTGTGGAGGGTGACGTAAAGCCCTAACAACGTTGTCCTGTGGAGGGTGACGTAAAGCCCTAACAACGTTGTACTGTGGAGGGTGAGGTAAAGCCCTAACAACGTTGTCCTGTGGAGGGTGAGGTAAAGCCCTAACAACGTTGTCCTGTGGAGGGTGACGTAAAGCCCTAACAACGTTGTCCTGTGGAGGGTGACGTAAAGCCCTAACAACGTTGTCCTGTGGAGGGCGACATAAAGCCCTAACAACGTTGTCCTGTGGAGGGTGAGGTAAAGCCCTAACAACGTTGTCCTGTGGAGGGTGACATAAAGCCCTAACAACGTTGTCCTGTGGAGGGTGACGTAAAGCCATAACAACGTTGTCCTGTGGAGGGTGACGTAAAGCCCTAACAACGTTGTCCTGTGGAGGGTGACGTAAAGCCATAACAACGTTGTCCTGTGGAGGGCGACATAAAGCCCTAACAACGTTGTCCTGTGGAGGGTGACGTAAAGCCCTAACAACGTTGTCCTGTGGAGGGTGACGTAAAGCCCTAACAACGTTGTCCTGTGGAGGGTGACGTAAAGCCCTAACAACGTTGTCCTGTGGAGGGTGAGGTAAAGCCCTAACAACGTTGTCCTGTGGAGGGTGACGTAAAGCCCTAACAACGTTGTCCTGTGGAGGGTGAGGTAAAGCCCTAACAACGTTGTCCTGTGGAGGGTGAGGTAAAGCCCTAACAACGTTGTCCTGTGGAGGGTGACGTAAAGCCCTAACAACGTTGTCCTGTGGAGGGTGAGGTAAAGCCCTAACAACGTTGTCCTGTGGAGGGTGAGGTAAAGCCCTAACAACGTTGTCCTGTGGAGGGTGACGTAAAGCCCTAACAACGTTGTCCTGTGGAGGGCGACATAAAGCCCTAACAACGTTGTCCTGTGGAGGGTGAGGTAAAGCCCTAACAACGTTGTCCTGTGGAGGGTGACGTAAAGCCCTAACAACGTTGTCCTGTGGAGGGTGAGGTAAAGCCCTAACAACGTTGTCCTGTGGAGGGTGAGGTAAAGCCCTAACAACGTTGTCCTGTGGAGGGTGAGGTAAAGCCCTAACAACGTTGTCCTGTGGAGGGTGACATAAAGCCCTAACAACGTTGTCCTGTGGAGGGTGACATAAAGCCATAACAACGTTGTCCTGTGGAGGGCGACGTAAAGCCCTAACAACGTTGTCCTGTGGAGGGCGACGTAAAGCCCTAACAACGTTGTCCTGTGGAGGGCGACGTAAAGCCCTAACAACGTTGTCCTGTGGAGGGTGACGTAAAGCCATAACAACGTTGTCCTGTGGAGGGTGACGTAAAGCCATAACAACGTTGTCCTGTGGAGGGTGACGTAAAGCCCTAACAACGTTGTCCTGTGGAGGGTGACGTAAAGCCCTAACAACGTTGTCCTGTGGAGGGTGAGGTAAAGCCCTAACAACGTTGTCCTGTGGAGGGTGACGTAAAGCCCTAACAACGTTGTCCTGTGGAGGGTGAGGTAAAGCCCTAACAACGTTGTCCTGTGGAGGGTGAGGTAAAGCCCTAACAACGTTGTCCTGTGGAGGGTGACGTAAAGCCCTAACAACGTTGTCCTGTGGAGGGTGAGGTAAAGCCCTAACAACGTTGTCCTGTGGAGGGCGACATAAAGCCCTAACAACGTTGTCCTGTGGAGGGTGACATAAAGCCCTAACAACGTTGTCCTGTGGAGGGTGACGTAAAGCCCTAACAACGTTGTCCTGTGGAGGGTGAGGTAAAGCCCGAACAACGTTGTCCTGTGGAGGGTGACGTAAAGCCCTAACAACGTTGTCCTGTGGAGGGTGAGGTAAAGCCCTAACAACGTTGTCCTGTGGAGGGTGACGTAAAGCCCTAACAACGTTGTCCTGTGGAGGGTGAGGTAAAGCCCTAACAACGTTGTCCTGTGGAGGGTGAGGTAAAGCCCTAACAACGTTGTCCTGTGGAGGGTGAGGTAAAGCCCTAACAACGTTGTCCTGTGGAGGGTGACATAAAGCCATAACAACGTTGTCCTGTGGAGGGTGACGTAAAGCCCTAACAACGTTGTCCTGTGGAGGGTGAGGTAAAGCCCTAACAACGTTGTCCTGTGGAGGGTGACATAAAGCCCTAACAACGTTGTCCTGTGGAGGGTGACATAAAGCCATAACAACGTTGTCCTGTGGAGGGTGACGTAAAGCCCTAACAACGTTGTCCTGTGGAGGGTGAGGTAAAGCCCTAACAACGTTGTCCTGTGGAGGGTGAGGTAAAGCCCTAACAACGTTGTCCTGTGGAGGGCGACGTAAAGCCCTAACAACGTTGTCCTGTGGAGGGCGACGTAAAGCCCTAACAACGTTGTCCTGTGGAGGGTGACGTAAAGCCATAACAACGTTGTCCTGTGGAGGGTGACGTAAAGCCATAACAACGTTGTCCTGTGGAGGGTGACGTAAAGCCCTAACAACGTTGTCCTGTGGAGGGTGACGTAAAGCCCTAACAACGTTGTCCTGTGGAGGGTGAGGTAAAGCCCTAACAACGTTGTCCTGTGGAGGGTGACGTAAAGCCCTAACAACGTTGTCCTGTGGAGGGTGAGGTAAAGCCCTAACAACGTTGTCCTGTGGAGGGTGAGGTAAAGCCCTAACAACGTTGTCCTGTGGAGGGTGACGTAAAGCCCTAACAACGTTGTCCTGTGGAGGGTGAGGTAAAGCCCTAACAACGTTGTCCTGTGGAGGGCGACATAAAGCCCTAACAACGTTGTCCTGTGGAGGGTGACATAAAGCCCTAACAACGTTGTCCTGTGGAGGGTGACGTAAAGCCCGAACAACGTTGTCCTGTGGAGGGTGACGTAAAGCCCTAACAACGTTGTCCTGTGGAGGGTGAGGTAAAGCCCTAACAACGTTGTCCTGTGGAGGGCGACATAAAGCCCTAACAACGTTGTCCTGTGGAGGGTGAGGTAAAGCCCTAACAACGTTGTCCTGTGGAGGGTGAGGTAAAGCCCTAACAACGTTGTCCTGTGGAGGGTGACGTAAAGCCCTAACAACGTTGTCCTGTGGAGGGTGACGTAAAGCCCTAACAACGTTGTCCTGCGGAGGGCGACGTAAAGCCCTAACAACGTTGCCCTGTGGAGGGCGACGTAAAGCCCTAACAACGTTGTCCTGTGGAGGGTGACGTAAAGCCCTAACAACGTTGTCCTGTGGAGGGTGACGTAAAGCCCTAACAACGTTGTCCTGTGGAGGGTGACGTAAAGCCCTAACAACGTTGCCCTGTGGAGGGCGACGTAAAGCCCTAACAACGTTGTCCTGTGGAGGGCGACGTAGAGCCCTAACAACGTTGTACTGTGGAGGGTGACGTAAAGCCCTAACAACGTTGTCCTGTGGAGGGTGACGTAAAGCCCTAACAACGTTGTCCTGTGGAGGGTGACGTAAAGCCCTAACAACGTTGTCCTGTGGAGGGTGACGTAAAGCCCTAACAACGTTGTCCTGTGGAGGGTGAGGTAAAGCCCTAACAACGTTGTACTGTGGAGGGTGACGTAAAGCCCTAACAACGTTGTACTGTGGAGGGTGAGGTAAAGCCCTAACAACGTTGTCCTGTGGAGGGTGAGGTAAAGCCCTAACAACGTTGTCCTGTGGAGGGTGACGTAAAGCCCTAACAACGTTGTCCTGTGGAGGGTGAGGTAAAGCCCTAACAACGTTGTCCTGTGGAGGGTGACGTAAAGCCCTAACAACGTTGTCCTGTGGAGGGTGACGTAAAGCCCTAACAACGTTGCCCTGTGGAGGGTGACGTAAAGCCCTAACAACGTTGTCCTGTGGAGGGTGACGTAAAGCCCTAACAACGTTGCCCTGTGGAGGGTGACGTAAAGCCCTAACAACGTTGTACTGTGGAGGGTGAGGTAAAGCCCTAACAACGTTGCCCTGTGGAGGGTGACGTAAAGCCCTAACAACGTTGTCCTGTGGAGGGTGACGTAAAGCCCTAACAACGTTGCCCTGTGGAGGGTGACGTAGAGCCCTAACAACGTTGTCCTGTGGAGGGCAACGTAGAGCCCTAACAACGTTGCCCTGTGGAGGGTGACGTAAAGCCCTAACAACGTTGCCCTGTGGAGGGTGACGTAAAGCCCTAACAACGTTGCCCTGTGGAGGGTGACGTAAAGCCCTAACAACGTTGTACTGTGGAGGGTGAGGTAAAGCCCTAACAACGTTGCCCTGTGGAGGGTGACGTAAAGCCCTAACAACGTTGTCCTGTGGAGGGTGACGTAAAGCCCTAACAACGTTGCCCTGTGGAGGGTGACGTAAAGCCCTAACAACATGGCCTGTGGAGGGTGAGGTAAAGCCCTAACAACGTTGCCCTGTGGAGGGTGAGGTAAAGCCCTAACAACGTTGTCCTGTGGAGGGTGACGTAAAGCCCTAACAACGTTGTCCTGTGGAGGGTGACGTAAAGCCCTAACAACGTTGCCCTGTGGAGGGTGACGTAAAGCCCTAACAACGTTGCCCTGTGGAGGGTGACGTAAAGCCCTAACAACGTTGTACTGTGGAGGGTGAGGTAAAGCCCTAACAACGTTGCCCTGTGGAGGGTGACGTAAAGCCCTAACAACGTTGTCCTGTGGAGGGTGACGTAAAGCCCTAACAACGTTGCCCTGTGGAGGGTGACGTAAAGCCCTAACAACGTTGCCCTGTGGAGGGTGAGGTAAAGCCCTAACAACGTTGCCCTGTGGAGGGTGAGGTAAAGCCCTAACAACGTTGTCCTGTGGAGGGCGACGTAAAGCCCTAACAACGTTGCCCTGTGGAGGGCGACGTAAAGCCCTAACAACGTTGCCCTGTGGAGGGTGAGGTAAAGCCCTAACAACGTTGTCCTGTGGAGGGTGACGTAAAGCCCTAACAACGTTGTCCTGTGGAGGGTGACGTAAAGCCCTAACAACGTTGCCCTGTGGAGGGTGACGTAAAGCCCTAACAACGTTGTACTGTGGAGGGTGACGTAAAGCCCTAACAACGTTGTCCTGTGGAGGGCGACGTAAAGCCCTAACAACGTTGTCCTGTGGAGGGTGACGTAAAGCCCTAACAACGTTGTCCTGTGGAGGGCGACGTAAAGCCCTAACAACGTTGTCCTGTGGAGGGCGACGTAAAGCCCTAACAACGTTGTCCTGTGGAGGGTGACGTAAAGCCCTAACAACGTTGTCCTGTGGAGGGTGAGGTAAAGCCCTAACAACGTTGTCCTGTGGAGGGTGACGTAAAGCCCTAACAACGTTGTCCTGTGGAGGGCGACGTAAAGCCCTAACAACGTTGTCCTGTGGAGGGTGACGTAAAGCCCTAACAACGTTGTCCTGTGGAGGGCGACGTAAAGCCCTAACAACGTTGTCCTGTGGAGGGTGACGTAAAGCCCTAACAACGTTGCCCTGTGGAGGGTGACGTAAAGCCCTAACAACGTTGTCCTGTGGAGGGTGACGTAAAGCCCTAACAACGTTGTCCTGTGGAGGGTGACGTAAAGCCCTAACAACGTTGTCCTGTGGAGGGTGACGTAAAGCCCTAACAACGTTGTCCTGTGGAGGGCGACGTAAAGCCCTAACAACGTTGTCCTGTGGAGGGTGACGTAAAGCCCTAACAACGTTGTCCTGTGGAGGGCGACGTAAAGCCCTAACAACGTTGTCCTGTGGAGGGTGAGGTAAAGCCCTAACAACGTTGCCCTGTGGAGGGTGACGTAAAGCCCTAACAACGTTGTCCTGTGGAGGGTGAGGTAAAGCCCTAACAACGTTGTACTGTGGAGGGTGAGGTAAAGCCCTAACAACGTTGTACTGTGGAGGGTGACGTAAAGCCCTAACAACGTTGCCCTGTGGAGGGTGACGTAAAGCCCTAACAACGTTGTCCTGTGGAGGGTGACGTAGAGCCCTAACAACGTTGTCCTGTGGAGGGTGAGGTAAAGCCCTAACAACGTTGCCCTGTGGAGGGTGAGGTAAAGCCCTAACAACGTTGCCCTGTGGAGGGTGAGGTAAAGCCCTAACAACGTTGTCCTGTGGAGGGTGAGGTAAAGCCCTAACAACGTTGCCCTGTGGAGGGTGACGTAAAGCCCTAACAACGTTGCCCTGTGGAGGGTGACGTAAAGCCCTAACAACGTTGTACTGTGGAGGGTGAGGTAAAGCCCTAACAACGTTGTCCTGTGGAGGGTGACGTAAAGCCCTAACAACGTTGTACTGTGGAGGGCGACGTAAAGCCCTAACAATGTTGTACTGTGGAGGGTGACGTAAAGCCCTAACAACGTTGCCCTGTGGAGGGCGACGTAAAGCCCTAACAACGTTGTCCTGTGGAGGGCGACGTAAAGCCCTAACAACGTTGTACTGTGGAGGGCGACGTAAAGCCCTAACAACGTTGTCCTGTGGAGGGTGAGGTAAAGCCCTAACAACGTTGTACTGTGGAGGGTGACGTAAAGCCCTAACAACGTTGTCCTGTGGAGGGTGAGGTAAAGCCCTAACAACGTTGTCCTGTGGAGGGTGACGTAAAGCCCTAACAACGTTGTCCTGTGGAGGGTGAGGTAAAGCCCTAACAACGTTGTCCTGTGGAGGGCGACGTAAAGCCCTAACAACGTTGCCCTGTGGAGGGTGACGTAAAGCCCTAACAACGTTGTCCTGTGGAGGGTGAGGTAAAGCCCTAACAACGTTGTCCTGTGGAGGGTGACGTAAAGCCCTAACAACGTTGTCCTGTGGAGGGTGAGGTAAAGCCCTAACAACGTTGTCCTGTGGAGGGCGACGTAAAGCCCTAACAACGTTGCCCTGTGGAGGGTGACGTAAAGCCCTAACAACGTTGTCCTGTGGAGGGTGAGGTAAAGCCCTAACAACGTTGTCCTGTGGAGGGTGACGTAAAGCCCTAACAACGTTGTCCTGTGGAGGGTGACGTAAAGCCCTAACAACGTTGTCCTGTGGAGGGTGACGTAAAGCCCTAACAACGTTGTCCTGTGGAGGGTGAGGTAAAGCCCTAACAACGTTGTCCTGTGGAGGGTGAGGTAAAGCCCTAACAACGTTGTCCTGTGGAGGGCGACGTAAAAGTATTTTGATGCCGTTACTTTTGTACTTTTGCTCAAGTACATTTTGAATTCCGGGCTTATGTTGTTTAACCATTTCAGACATTTACAAGACAAAGAAAGATTCGAGTGCTCCTCAGACCTCCAAATGACAAAAATCTAATGTCACTTTGATCATTTTCATCATTGACTGTATCCTAACTATAATATATATTGTATTGTGATGTCTGTTGATACTTTTAATTAAATATAAATTGTGAGTACTTTTTGCACCACTGCTCGCCGGCGCATGGAAGAGCTACGTTCCGCTTTCCTTGAGGGTGGGCGGGAAGGCACGACGGACAAACTTAAGAAAAAAGAGATTGGCAAGAGAAGAGTTAACAGAACTATGAGAATAAGTCACAACTTTTTGATATTTTTTTTCTTTCATTTTTTTTGTTAAAATTATAAAAATAAATCAATAAAATGAAATAAAATCTGCACAAAGGAAGTCACATGGTTTGACCAAATGTGTGTTTGATTGGCAGAAGACAGCTGCATCAAACAAAACAATTAACAAATGTTTGGTCGAACCACGTGACTCCCATTGGAAAAGCATTGAGGCTGTGAATGCAGCCTCGGGTCTCGGAAAACACAAAACGCCACTGATCTGTGACAGTACGTTTCAACAGCGAGCGAGCATCGGCCAACACATCGGCCAATCGCCCGTCATCCCCCCAAAAATATTGTATATTTTCCGGCGACGTTGCCCCGCCCACTTTTCGACCATCGCCTGCTATGGCCTCTATCGCCAGTAGTCGCCAGTAGGGTCCCATTGACAAATAAAATTTGTCTGCCTGTCGCCCGCTGTTAAAATGCACTGTTAGGGTTTGGGGGTATTTTAGACCCAAGAACAAACAGTTCTCTAAAACAGTGGTTCCCAAACATGGGGGTCCTCGTCAAGGACCCCCAAAATGATACTCATTAGCCTGCGGACCCCCCATTTGATAATATATGCCAGGGACCCCCCATTTGATAATATATGCCAGAGACCCCCCATTTGATAATATATGCCAGGGACCCCCCATTTGATAATATATGCCAGGGACCCCCCATTTGATAATATATGCAAGGGACCCCCCATTTGATAATATATGCCAGGGACCCCCCATTTGATAATATATGCAAGGGACCCCCCATTTGATAATATATGCAAGGGACCCCCCATTTGATAATATATGCCAGGGACCCCCCATTTGATAATATATGCCAGGGACCCCCCATTTGATAATATATGCCAGGGACCCCCCATTTGATAATATATGCCAGGGACCCCCATTTGATAATATATGCAAGGGACCCCCCATTTGATAATATATGCAAGGGACCCCCCATTTGATAATATATGCCAGGGACCGAAGATTTTTTACGACCATTTTCATTTCAAGGGCCTCTGCGGTTTGACCTGAATTAGGCTATACGGTCCCCTATTAAATGGCATTTCGGTCTCTGGGGGACCCCCAATTTATATTGTAAAAATCAATGTTAAAGATGGAGTGCCACGATTTTTTTCCACCCTAAAACATGATCATCAGGTGTTATTATAATATAAGGAGGAAGAACTTTTTCCAAAAAGTGTACAGTATTTTTTTGAATTATGCTTTTATGTGGACACGCCCACCAGTTCATTAAGTATGCCTGGTTTGCCTGGTGGGTGGTGATCCACCTGAACTGAAGCCGCACCCACAGCTGTAGTTGTATGATAAAGGGGGAGGGGTTAGGGGAGGGGCTGTTAGTGTGATGTCACTATATTACTGTTTATTTCATTGGCCCGTTTGACTGTCAAGGGTTCAGCCTCCAGGAAGAAACCCTAAATACAAAGTTAATACACCATTGCACATAAAAACTACTCCAGGGTGTGTAATGAAGTACTGTCACCTCATAGACACATACAAACGACTCCAGGGTGTGTAATGAAGTACTGTCACCTCATAGACACATGAAAAACTGGAAAAATAAAAAAATTGTGGCACTCCATCTTTAATGTAACTCTGAGAGTAACGGGTCCGTTTGGTTCCATTTGTACACTCTCTGAGTTACAGACCCCATAAGGGTCCATTTGGTTCCTAACTATCATTTAGCTGGGGAGACCCTGGAACTCCCACTTTGGGAAGTGCATTATTTGTCAATGGGACCCTACTGGCGACTACTGGCGATAGAGGCCATAGCAGGCGATGGTCGAAAGGGGGGCGGGGCAACGTCGCCGGAAAATATACAATATTTTTGGGGGGATGACGGGCGATTGGCCGAGAGAGAGAGAGAGAGAGAGAGAGAGAGAGAGAGAGAGAGAGAGAGATAGAGAGAGAGAGAGAGAGAGAGAGAGATAGAGAGATAGAGAGAGATAGAGAGAGGGATAGAGAGATAGAGAGATAGAGAGATAGAGAGATAGAGAGAGAGGGGGGGGGAGACAGAGAGAGAAAGAGAGAGAGAGAGACAGAGAGAGAGACAGAGAGAGAGAAAAGCAGCCAAGTCTATGGACCCCCCGGTGACAGAAGAAAAACAAAGGACTTGTCGCCTCCCGATCCCGACAACCTTTGCTGCATGTCATTCCCCATCTGTCTACCCCCATTTCCTGTCTGATTACCGTGCACGCACACACACACACACACACACACACCCCATTGCAAGCTCAAGTGCACACACGCACACACAGTTGGCAGCGATGGAGGAAGTACTCAGATGATAATCTAGTTACTTCAGTAAACAGAAGCAGCGTGTGCGTTCTCGCTCTCGGGCAGCGGCAATGAGGGGGGGGGGGGGGGGGGGATTATGTCACTCCACTGCCGCTCCACGCCGCAACTGCCGGTTAACAGCCGCGGCGCTGCCGGGAGAAGGGCTGGCATCTGCCGGGGAAACTGTGACACTGGACCGCCACTCGCTTCCACGGCAGTGCGTTTGGTCAGACATGCGTTGCGTCGTGCTCGCGGTTATGGTTAATATCTACAAGAATCTGTAACTCTTTGTAGTCCGGCAGTCGAGGTTATGGGTGTTGCATTATTAGCCATATTAATAAAGCGTATAGTGGATGGTGGTCACAGCAATGAAACGCGTGGCTCATCGATAGAGTTTCAGTCAGGAATGAATTAGCTTTATTTGCGCATGCTCAGGTAGAGTTAGAACAGTGTAGATGTGTGCACGCAGGCACGTGATGACGTTAACATTGCTTTGCATATATGTAATAGTCAACACCCCCACTCAAAGACATGTTCACAGTTCCCTAGAATAATCAATGAAACATCACATCACTCTCCAAACAAATACCCAATAAATCCTTCAAACTTAGCCTTTGTCAGCGGCTTGGTTAAGACATCAGCAACCATCTCTGTGGTAGGACAGTATTCTATTGCTATCTTACCATCGGCTTGTGCAGACCTAATAAAATGGTATTTAATGTCTACATGCTTGCTTCTTTGACGGCCAACTGGGTCTTTTGATAGAGCGATGGCTTCCTCATATATTTTAACTGGTGTATGCTGACTACCTCTATCCATTTCTTTTAGTAACTGTACAAGGTATATGCTCTCTTGTGTGGTAGCAGCCAGAGCCATATATTCAGCTTCACAAGTAGATAGAGCCACTGTGGGCTGCTTCTTACTTTTCCAAGATATAACTGGACCACTCTTAGTTAAGCTAAAGCAATAGCCTGTTGTGCTCCGCCTATCTTGTAGGTCTGCTGCCCAGTCAGCATCACTGTAACCTTCAAGTTTTAGGTTATTCTCTCTCTTCTTATAGCATAACTCGTGATCGATAGTTCCTTTCAAATATCGTAACACTTGCTTTGCTGCAACCCAGTGCTGCTGTTTAGGCTCTGATAAATGCTGTGATAGTTTACTCACAACCCAACTCAAATCAGGCCTGGTGCTTGTCATAATGTATATGAGACTGCCTATGACCTCTCGATACCCTGTTGCATTTGTCACTTCACCTTCAGTGTCAAAGTGTAGCTTTTGCTCACATGGGGTTGACCTTGGTTTGCAGTCGAACATACCAAATCTCTGTAGCACTTTTTCAATGTGTCGCTTTTGACTCATTTTGACCTCTCCTTCACTCTGAGTGAAATCAATCCCAAGAAAGTGCCTTATTTTTCCCATATCTTTCATTTTGAATTTCCCTTTCAACATTTCTTTCACCTCACTGAGCAAATCATTGTTGCTGGCTGCAAGAAGCAAATCATCCACCCATATTATCAGTATGACTTTGCCATTTTCAGATTGTCTGCTATAGACACAATGATCTGCATCATTTTGTTCAAAATCATTTTTGGTAAGATGATCATGTAGTAGCCTGTTCCAATTGCGGCCCGATTGCTTCAAACCATACAATGACTTATTCAGTTTACAGACTAGGTGTTCACCTGTTTTTGACTCAACTTCAAAACCTTCTGGCTGCTCCATATAAACCTCATAGTCCATTGGAGCGTGGAGGTAAGCAGTTTTTACATCCATCTGATGTATGATGAGGTCCTCCTGTGCTGCAACCTGCATCACTGCTCGTACAGAAGTCATATTTGCCGTGGGTGAAAAGGTTTCCTTATAGTCAATTCCCTCTACTTGACTATAGCCCTTAGCTACATATCTGGCTTTATAAGTCTCAGACCCCTCTGGGCTTTCCTTTACCACATAAACCCAACGGCCCCCCACTGCTTGTTTATTCTCTGGCAGTGCAGTCAAAGTGAATGTTTCATTTTCTCTCAATGAGTTCATCTCCTCCTGCATTGCCTCAGCCCAACGTTTTGACTTGTTAGAGCCTATGGCCTCTGTGTAGGTTTTTGGGACACCATAAGCAACCCTGTAGAAATAATCTACATCCTCATTTTCTTCCTCAGATTTAGCTTTGCAATGATAATCCTTTAAATATCCTGGAGCTCTCCTTTCTCTAGTGGGATAGCGCTGTGCGCTCTCCTCCTGACTCCCATTGTTACGAACTGTTTAAGTCTAGGGGTTTTACTGCCCGTAACATGTATGAAAGAACAACACGGCTCATAAAAGAGTATCTGCTTTAATACTCAGTTCACAAATAACTTACAAAGTGGCATAGTGCATGAAGAATGATAATGACAGAGTGGCTCTGTGAGCCCAGAATGAATGAACACTTACATGACCGAATGAAGGGGAACAGATGACCAAACACCACAACCTAACAGACAGACAAATGGAACTACAACTAAACCGGACATGAAACACATAAGCAGTCGGCTGGAGGGAAGGCCACACGCTGGAGTGCTCCCACACCACACGCAGCAGTGTTCCCACCCCGAAGTCCAGGCACAGAGTGAGCTTTATAGTCCAGGTAGCGAGGCCTGAGCTGCCACAGGACCAATCAGAGGGCTGATCAGGCTCCAAGCCAGGCCCTCCTCAGGACAGCAACACATTAGGGACAACAATGCTCAGCACCTGCAGGGGACAGAAGCAACACAGGGATCTACACAATATGACCCACAAGGCCATAACACCTCCCCCCTAAGATCAAACATTTTACCCTTAACAAAAAAGGTTTGATTATTCCACTTTCACATCACTAAAAAAAAAACACAAAACATGCTGAATATACTCCTTCCTACTAAGACCCTCTCTCCTAATGTCTCGACTGAGACCTCTTCCCCATGTCCACTGAGATTCACTCTTCCTACTACATTCTCTTCTGAGAACCCTTCCCAAACCTCCTCTGAGATTCAATCTGCATACTACATTCTCTGCTGAGACTCTTCCCAAATCTCCACTGACATTTCCCTCACTCCTAACGTCTCTCCTGAGACCGCAATCAAAAACTTAGCTTAGCGAAAACCAATTCAATTTGGTACGTCAGGTTACCACGTAACCCTTCTCATGTTAGAACTAGTTTAATCACTACACAGACCAATATGGTTTAAGCAAACCCACCTGACAGATTAATCACACATACATTCAGATCACCACCCTTCAAAATCTCAACCCTTTTAGTGCGTAACAAAAAGGATATCCAAGGATGAATCTGATTTACATGATCACTAAATTTGATTGGATCCACAATCACTTAACTTGTACGCCTGGTCCTACTCAGGACCCCTAAATGAGCAATCCATTGAATTTGGAGGTCTGCCACACTCACAACGCCCACACGAGGGCAGCGTTTAACAACCCTCAAATACAAGTGCTCTAATACTCTGTAGAGTGGAATAAAGACGCTTTCTCCACAATACATACTGAAACGTTCAACCTGTTCAAGGCACTAGCCGACACAAAACACAAGCCTTTACACCCAAATGTGTAAAGTGACAAGTGCTATCGAAAAACCGTGGCAATAAAAACACATGCCTGAATTCCACTTTACGTCAGGGCAATGGCTCACCAAACCCCGTCACAAGTATTTATGAATCCACGAAAAAGTGTAAAACCACCGGTTTGCAAAAACGAATTTGGTTTCTGCTCGCAAAACTCCGACTATTTCTAAAAAAAACAGCGGCGCGGACGCTCATCGAAAAATGCTACAAATATAATTTAAAGAAGCCTCTGAAGCCTCTACAACATCATGGCAAAAATAGACACAACACGCGGCCTGTCAAAAGCAAAATAGCAGCGACAAGAAGCAAGTATAGTACCTGAACAGTTTAAAACACCATATATCGACATCACATTTAGTTGTGGTAAATGCCTTGCCAACTAACAAACAAATACCCAAACTACATTCAACTTGGTACGTAAGGTTATAACATAACCTGTCACACTTTCAGAACTAGTTTGAATTACCCACCAACGGACCAAAAACGAGGTATGAAAAACCCACTCTGTTTAACTAACCTCTACGGTTGAATGCACAACCACTAAATGTACCTGAGTCCAACATAGGACAACTTGAATGAAAACAAAAAAAAGAAACGCTACAAGGTTTGACTGCTGCCGTGGGTGCCAGCCTCCGGAGTTTGCACACACCACGACACGGCCAAATAAACATTTCACTACATTTCATATCCACCCTCGTCCGTATCAGGTTATGGATTTCAGAAATACGAACGGTGCCATCGCAGCACCACTGCATTATATCAAAATCAGTGCGATACCAGCACAACTGAACGGAGAGCAAAAGCAGCTATATGACTCGATTTTCTGCACCATTATTTAGCATGTCAAGCTCCTCACGGGTTAAGCCAATCTTCCCGTGGCAGCAACACATTCGACACAAACGCTGAAAAAGCAGACTTCACTCTCACCTTCTCTGCAGCAAACGGGACCAAGGCAATCTCTGGGTGGTGGGGCTTAGAGCAGGAGCACCGCGCTCCAGACCGGCATTTCTCTCCCGTGGCTGTGTCATCAGGCCGGGGAGCAGGCGTCGCAGCCGGCGCCCTATCAGGACTCACCCCCCAAAGGGTTATCCCTAGTTCCCCAGAACCCCCCCAGCCTTTTTCGGCAGGTCAGCACCTCTGGCGGCACCCAGGGAAGAATCTTCAGCCTCCGCTTCATCCTCCCCCCCTATCCAACCAGTTGCACTGACCATCCGTCTCTCAGATGCCACATTCAGAAAGCCACCTCGAACTAACAGCTCCACCACCACCCTTGTCTATATCGCCTCCCAGCAGCCCCGCCACAGAGATTCTAAGGAATTTGGTAATCTAACAGCTTTTAGTTTGTCCAATTCACCTATACTAAGCTAACCAAACTTAAGGTGCAACAAAATACGAGCAACATACCTACCAATAGCAACTCCAGCCGATCACAAACGGGACCGAAAAAAAAGAAAACATCATGTTACTTTCTTTTAACCCATGCAGGTTCACCAAACGAATATTACTAAAAAAAAAGACACCATATAGGAGTATGGGCTCAGTTTTAGCAACAACCAAACAAGAAAGAGAGACCAAATGACCACAGTACAAGCTCAACTTTCTTTTGGAACAAAAAACTGACAAACAGCCACTTAATATTCACTTAACATGGGTACTTTTGAAAAGCCAAAAAACCAGGAGAGATCCCAACTAATGGGTTAACTTTCAGAAAAAGAAATCCCAATTAACAGGTTCACTTTTGGAAAAAGACAAAAGACCGGACGAGATCCCAAATATGTTACGAACTGTTTAAGTCTAGGGGTTTTACTGCCCGTAACATGTATGAAAGAACAACACGGCTCATAAAAGAGTATCTGCTTTAATACTCAGTTCACAAATAACTTACAAAGTGGCATAGTGCATGAAGAATGATAATGACAGAGTGGCTCTGTGAGCCCAGAATGAATGAACACTTACATGACCGAATGAAGGGGAACAGATGACCAAACACCACAACCTAACAGACAGACAAATGGAACTACAACTAAACCGGACATGAAACACATAAGCAGTCGGCTGGAGGGAAGGCCACACGCTGGAGTGCTCCCACACCACACGCAGCAGTGTTCCCACCCCGAAGTCCAGGCACAGAGTGAGCTTTATAGTCCAGGTAGCGAGGCCTGAGCTGCCACAGGACCAATCAGAGGGCTGATCAGGCTCCAAGCCAGGCCCTCCTCAGGACAGCAACACATTAGGGACAACAATGCTCAGCACCTGCAGGGGACAGAAGCAACACAGGGATCTACACAATATGACCCACAAGGCCATAACACCCATGAATATTTTCACTTGTCTCAGACTGACTAGCCTCATTTTGGATAGTATCATTGAGCTGTCTCTGACTCTGGTTAGTAGCTCTTGTCTTTGCAGGTGTTATAGGTATATAACTCTCATCATTCATGTCAAGATCTGTCTGAGTTTGGCTATCCACACTGCTCTTTGTAATGAACTTGACTAATCTGTGTTTCATTACCTTCCTTGTCTCAGGGTAATAAACCAAATATGCAGGGCTGTATTTATCGTATCCTACGAAAATCCCCTTCTCACACCTTGGGTCCAATTTCTTTTTGTCCTGCTTGTAAGCATAGCATTCTGAACCAAAAATTCTCATATTAGACAAGTTAGGTGTTTTTCCAGTAAATGCACAATATGGAGTTTGTTCTAGACGCTTACAATAACACCTATTACGGGTCTGTGCTGCTGTCTGTACAGCATATGTCCACAGCTGCTTGGGTACATTACTCTCCAGTAGCATACATCTAGACATCTCAAAAAGAGTTCTCCAACTCCGTTCTGCCGTCCCATTCTGATGTGGGGAATAGGGTGCACTTTTCTCATGCCTTATACCATTCTTTATCAATAAAGACTGATACTCCTGCCCTGTATATTCCCCACCATTATCCGACCTCAGGCATCGGATCTTCCCATAGGGGGCAGTGTCTGCTATGAATTTCTCTGTTGCTTTAACAGCGTCACTTTTTGACTTCAGAAAATACGGAAATATCATCCCACTATAATCATCAGTGAATCCAATAGCATATCTGTAGCCGTCAATATCTGCAGGCTCTATTGGGCCAGCTAGATCTGTATGCACTAACTCAAGAGGGGCTTTTGCCCTGGCATCTGCCTGCCTGTTTCTGTGTTGAGTAAATTTGCCCTGTGTGCACACCTCACAGTTTAACTGTGACTTATCCCGTTTCCCTTTGATTGTCATCCCTTCAACAACATTCTCTAGTTTAGCAACATCATCAAAATTACAATGACCAAGTATCTTATGCCATGTCTGCATATCATAGCATCCTTTACACTCATCAATATTGTCATCATCTACTGTGCTAAGATAATACAATTTGCCGTATACATCAATTTTAAACTTGGTACCATTCTCATGTCTGATCCAGTCATCACCTTCTTTGAAGTGGACCTCTGCTCCGCTGGCTGTCGCTTCTTTGACTGAGAATATGTTCTGTGGGAAAGATGGAATGTACA
Organism: Electrona antarctica; assembly: GCF_951216825.1. Taxonomy (NCBI): domain Eukaryota; kingdom Metazoa; phylum Chordata; class Actinopteri; order Myctophiformes; family Myctophidae; genus Electrona; species Electrona antarctica. The sequence goes on from NW_027637521.1 coordinate 39,286, forward strand.
GTGCTCTCTTCAGGCGTGTTTTCACTCGTTTTCCTTCGCTGTCGATTAAATAGACCTCTGCCTCTCCTCTCATCTTCGCCATCCCGGTGGCTTTCGTTCCGTCGGCCAGCTCGATCACATGGCTCATAGGTTTAAAGTTTTTATCACAAGACTTGAACTTGGTAAAATCGTTAATCATGTGCGCTGTGGCACCGCAGTCAACCATAAGTCCGTCTCTGCTGGGGCTCGTTTTGACACGTCCGAGCGAGATGTCCTTTCTTCCTGCACCTGTAACATTCGACCTCGGATAGGTCCCGTGTCTTCTCTCTCCCATGTCCACGTGCTGCTGCCCACATAACGTTGTCCTCGTCTTCACTCACCGTCTTGAACTTTTCGGTGTCCTCAAAGCTCCGCAGCTTAGTCTTGAACTCACCGAAAGTTAGTTTTGATGGTAGCGAGGAGAATTATGAGTTATGGGAGACTCGGTTCTTAGCACACATGCAACTGCGTGGGCTGTGTGACACCATCACGGAGGAGCCTAACATCAATGACGCCGACGCCGATGCACAGCAGCAGCACGATGCAAAACGCAATGCCGAAGCATATGCAGAATTAGTACAGTGTTTGGACGACAAGAGCTTGTCCCTTGTGATGCGCGACGCGAACAAAGACGGACGACATGCGTTGAAGATACTGCAAGAACACTACGCTGGAAAGGGGAAGCCACGTGTTGTGAGTCTGTACTGCGAACTTTCTGCTCTCCACAAAGCAAGCAACGAGACTGTCACTGAATACATAATTCGAGCGGAGACGATTTTCACATCGCTGAGAAGGGCCGAAGAAAATATTAGTGACGGGTTGCAGATTGCTAATGTGCTTAAAGGCTTGCCTGAGTCATACAAAGCGTTTGTCGTGCACGTCACCCAAACAATAAAAGCCTGAACCACCTTTGGCCACTTGTACTGGGCCCATAACCTGTTGCATTATTAGCCATATTAATAAAGCGTATAGTGGATGGTGGTCACAGCAATGAAACGCGTGGCTCATCGATAGAGTTTCAGTCAGGAATGAATTAGCTTTATTTGCGCATGCTCAGGTAGAGTTAGAACACAGTGTAGATGTGTGCACGCAGGCACGTGATGACGTTAACATTGCTTTGCATATATGTAATAGTCAACAATGGGGTGGGAAATTTGGTATATAGTCTTTTTTATTGGCCTAAAATATTGTCTATATATAACGTACATATATTCATGAATCCACTTTTTTATAGAGGTTTCTTGTGACAATACCATTAACATCCTATTAGTACAGGAAATCTATGGAAAATACAGCATCAACCTCTAACTAATTGCAAAAAAAACGAACTCAGCTGATTTTGCATCTTCAATATATCCTGAATAACAGAAAAAAAGTTGCCTGGAATTGTCTGAGGGGAAAGTGTTGAAAATAGCCTGTACAGTGTGGCCACCATTGACATCCTATTATAAGGTAATATTTTCTAAATGTCCTTATGCTTTAAGTAGCATGTGACGTATCAAACTAGGGGGTTTTCATGATGCTGAATCCATTCCAAGCATTAGTTTTGCATAAAAACACTCATTGGGCTAAATTTGGCCATAGCAACTTGCCCAAATGTGCTGACCTCATTACATTTTGGCAAGTTGCTATGGCCAAATTTAGCCCAATGAGTGTTTTTATGCAAAACTAATGCTTGGAATGGCTTCAGCATCATGACAACAACCTAGTTTGATATGTCACATGCTACTTAAAGCATAAGGAAATTTAGAAAATATTGCCTTATAATAGGATGTCAATGGTGGCCATACTGTACAGGCCATTTTCAACACTTTCCCCTCAGACAATTCCAGGCAACTTTCTTTCTGTTATTCAGGATATATTGAAGATGCAAAATCAGTTGAGTTTGGTTTTTTTGCAATTAGTTAGAGGTCAAATTACATTATTACTGGACTATATGGCAGTCAAAAATGTCAAACTAGGGGGTTTTCATGATTCTGAATCCATTCCAAGCATTAGTTTTGCACAAAATACACTCCTTGGCCTAAGAACAGCCATAAACACTGACTGTGGCTCAAGAGGTAGAGCAGGTCGTCCGAATGATCCATGGGTCGGCGGTTCGAATCCCGGCTCCTCCTGGCTACATGTCGAAGTGTCCTTGGGCAAGACACTGAACCCCAAATTGCTCCTGATGTGCTGGTTGGTACCTTGCATGGCTTCCGCCGCAATCGGTGTATGAATGTGTGTGTGAATGGGTGAATGTAATGCACAATCTATGTAAAGCGCCTTGGATAAAGGCGCTATATAAATGCACCATTTACCATTTACCTTTTGCCCAAAATGTGCTGACCTCGTCACATTTGTGCCAATAAAAAAAAGACTATATACCAAATGTCCCACTTTAAAGAAAATAAGCCTGTCGGCTGCCGGACTATTGTAACCAGTTGCAAGGAGTTGTATTGGTGTGACATGTCCTAAAAAACACCAACGTAGAAGACGTGATCCTGATCAAGGAGTTGTATTGGTGTGACATGTCCTAAAAAACACCAACGTAGAAGACGTGATCCTGATCAAGGAGTTGTATTGGTGTGACATGTCCTAAAAAATACCAACGTAGAAGACGTGATCCTGATCAAGGAGTTGTATTGGTGTGACATGTCCTAAAAAACACCAACGTAGAAGACGTGATCCTGATCAAGGAGTTGTATTGGTGTGACATGTCCTAAAAAACACCAACGTAGAAGACGTGATCCTGATCAAGGAGTTGTATTGGTGTGACATGTCCTAAAAAACACCAACGTAGAAGACGTGATCCTGATCAAGGAGTTGTATTGGTGTGACATGTCCTAAAAAACACCAACGTAGAAGACGTGATCCTGGGCAAGGAGTTGTATTGGTGTGACATGTCCTAATAAACACCAACGTAGAAGACGTGATCCTGATCAAGGAGTTGTATTGGTGTGACATGTCCTAAAAAACACCAACGTAGAAGACGTGATCCTGGTCAAGGAGTTGTATTGGTGTGACATGTCCTAAAAAATACCAACGTAGAAGACGTGATCCTGGGCAACCAGGCCCCAGCGGGGCAGTAGCTCAGTGGTCCCAAACCTTTTCATGTCAAGGACCCCTAAATTGACACTAATCAGCCCCGCGGACCCCCATTTGAAATGATATGCCAGGCAGCCAGGGACCCCCATGAGAGAAGATTTTTATGGCTCTATAGCAGTGATTCTCAACCTGTTTCAAGGACCCCCAGTTTGACATGCATTATACGGACCCCCATTTAATGGCATTTCACTCTCTGAGACCCCCAATTTATATTGTAAAATCAATGTTATTTTAACTCTCAGAGTTAAAATAACATTGGGTCTATTTGGTTCCAAAGTATCATTTAGCTGGGGACCGCCTGGAACTCCCTCAGGCACCCCATGGGGGTCCCCGGACCCCACTTTGGGAAACACTGCAGTAGCTATTCAAGAGATGTTCTCGTTTCAGCACAGATTATGTTAGGTACAGTTGAGAGAAGATATAGGCTACATTGTTACTTTAATTATACACCGCTGCATGTCCTGTCCTGTCCTGTAGGTGGCACTGTGTGCTGTCTTACCTCTTTGAGCGCCACCACTCCCACCAGCTTGCCGATGCTGGTGACGTAGGCGTGGCTGAGGCCCAGTAACGAGAACAAGGTGTGCGTCTAGAGAGAGAGGAGAGAGAGAGAGACATAGAGAGAGAGAGAGAGAGAGAGACATAGAGAGAGACATAGAGAGAGAGAGAGACAGAGAGAGAGAGAGAGAGAGAGAGAGAGAGAGAGAGAGAGAGAGAGACATAGAGATAGAGAGAGACAGAGACAGAGACAGAGACAGAGAGAGAGAGAGAGAGAGAGAGAGAGAGAGAGAGAGAGAGAGAGAGAGAGAGAGATAGAGATAGAGATAGAGATAGAGAGAGAGACATAGAGAGAGACAGAGACAGAGACAGAGACATAGAGAGAGAGAGAGATATAAAGATAGAGAGAGAGAGAGAGAGAGAGAGAGAGAGGGAGGGAAAAGGTCAAGCGTCAAATTACGGCTGACACAGGAAGGATCTGGCCTTTTTACAACGTCCATTTTGCTTCACTATCTGTCTGTCTGTCTGTCTGTCTGTCTGTCTGTCTGTCTGTCTGTCTGTACGATTTACAACTTCAGCGCCGCGCTCCGTCTGCAGAGATAGTGCTGACATGACAATCCCATCTAGTGTTTCATTAGCGCGACGGAACGTGACAGAATAGGCTACAACTGAGCTTGTTGTGCTGATGACAGGCAGCGCATGAACACAATTGAGTTTGTGCTTGAAATGTACTGTAATTCTGCAAACTGTTAATAAATATTTCAATCAATCAATCAAACAAACAAACACACACGTTGAAACAAGGTGGTAAAGATAACAAGGAGTGGACAGTGATGTCACTGTTATGCAACACGGAAGTAGTATGGAAAGTAGTTTATAAACCAGTCAGTCAGTGACATCACTGACGAATCCTTGGTGTTACTCTTCCTGTGACCGATAGCCCCTGAAACCAGGCTTTCACCGTCGTCCTGACTCTGTTTTTCTCTACCCCTTCATACTTATATACTACCGATATGCCCTTATTTGGTCATATCGGAATCGGCAAGTACGCCCCGCACCAATCCGATACCACATTTTATTTAATCAACAATTTACAATTTACAATTTAGGCATTTAGCAGACGCTCTTAATCCAGAGCGATTTACATTAGGCAGGAACAAAAGTATGGGAATACATCACATATATAAAATGCATTTATCAAGAAACATGCGTAAGCTAAGAACGTAACTAGAACATATCTATATAATGACACTATACATATTAACTATACATATATACTATACTATGCTATACATATGTAGGCTACTATGATGTGCTATGACTATATACAATGCAATTATTGTGCTGTCTACATGACATGCTATAAGTCTGTTTCAAATGCTATCTAAGTCTAAAAAGTGCTATCTAAGGGGGTAGGATAAGTGCTATGGGCCATGATGGAGTCTGAAAAGGTGGGTCTTCAGACTACGGCGGAAGATTGGGAGTGATGCCGCAGTTCTGACTGCAACGGGGAGTGCATTCCACAGTTTTGGGGCCAGAAGGGAGAAGAGTTTGGGACGTGTGGAGCGTTGGCCCGGCGTTTTTAGTGAGGGTACTTCCAGCTTTCCTGCGTTGGCTGATCAAGTGATGCGAATCAAGTGATGCGAATCAAGTGATGCGCGCCTGTATGCGTGCCTGTATAACTCCATTCCAAAGTAACGTAACATGCTAATGCTATGCTGCTCCGTAGAAAGGTCTTGCACAACGGAAATAGCAGATTTACAACCTCACAAGGCGTTCATCAGTGAGGCAGTGTAGACTTGTAACTTTGACAACAGCTGTTGTGAATTTTGACCAATCAGAACGGCAGCTGCAAAGCCAGCCTGCATGCATTTCGCTGGCTGTGCTCGGATGTGTTAACCCTTCACTCCATGTTCGTTTCAGAACACGGTGTTTTAAACTTTTAATGCTTGATTGTATGGGAAAAAAATTATGATATTTTTTGATAATGCATCAGAGGAGTAGGAGTCTATTAGAGTGGCCTGGTTAGCTATGGATTTAACATTTATATCCACTGTGTGTGTGTGTGTGTGTGTGTGTGTGTGTGTGTGTGTGTGTGTGTGTGTGTGTGTGTGTGTGTGTGTGTGTGTGTGTGTGCTTGCAAAGTGGAACATCACCAGGGCTAAACTTCACGTTATTCTACGTGATAATGCAACCAACATGAGTACATGTACTTTACACTTTTTAAAAAAAAGCACTGGTATCGGTATTCGGTATCGGCTAACACAGAAATTGTTGGATCGGAAACGAAAAAAGTGTATTGGGACATCCCTAATATATATATATATATATATATAAATATATATATATATATATATAGAGAGAGAGAGAGAGAGAGAGAGAGTCTGGAACTACACCTCCCGAAATCAGAGTAAGCTGTTTGTCATTTCCGTTCACAAAAGATATATATATATATATGCCTCCTCAACCAACCTTGTGTAACGATGTTCTCTCCACCAGCTGAAAGGGGGAGGGGTCTATGCGGATTTGATCGATGTCCATTGGCTTCTCCATCTCTGACTCCTCCCACGCTTTGATCTGCAAGCGGCCAATGAGAAACGAGGTCAGACGGCTGACATCGCTATAAAGACATCCATCTTTAAAACATGTGTCTACTGTATATATATGTTGAAACTGTTAATGGCCACAAAGACATGCAGGAACGTGAATGTGTACGTGTTGGTGTGATTTGTGTGGTAATAAAAGTGTGTGTGTGTGTGTGTGTGTGCGCGCGTGTATTTATTTATTTATTTATTTGACAGGGACAAAGCTCATTAATCAACATGTCAGTTTTCACATCAATGTAAATGGGCCAGAGTTAGCCAAAGCTAAATTTCATCTGTAGTCCCTGGGCAGGCTCTTAAGAAATGAATGATAAAACGAAAGACATAGTGTAGTGTGCCAGCACACAACACCATGCGTTGATGCCATGTGTGCATATGTGCCAGCACCCAACACTATGTCCATACAAAAACACAATACAACAGATAAAAGAAAGACAGAGTGTGTGTGCCGGCACACAGCACCATGCGTTGATGCCATGTGTGCATATGTGCCAGCACCCAACACCATGTCCATACGAAAACACAGTACAATACAGTAAAATACAGGAACAGATCAACATGGTACAGGGGACAGAACAACAGCAACTCCACAAAGAAATGACACCGGTTGTAAATACTAAATAGTGCTGATAGTTACTCATGATTACAGATTTTAATCGTTTTTAGCCACCTTTTCAGGTTGAATTTGAAGGTCAGATAGTTGGAAGTCTCTCTTACTTCTGTGGGGAGACTGTTCCAGTGATGGGAGGCTCTAACAGAGAAGACTGTTTTACCAAAGACACTACGTCTGATTGGTATGTGTGTGCGCACGTGTGTGTGAGCTTGTAGATCGGCTATTTTCAGCAAGTGTAAAATCAGTCATTACGACGGCATCAAGGCCCGCCAAAATATATTTCAGTCGACTAAATCAACTGTAGATTTAGTCGACTAAAATCTTATGATATTTAGTCGACTAAAACTAGACTAACACTAAAACATTCCAGGTATATCTAAAATGTGACTAAAACTAAATGAAAACTATTCAAGAGACTATGACTAAAACAAAAATGTTCTGCCAAAAACAACACTGCATCACACTGACTTTACCTCATCTGGTGTCATTGTATCCGAGGAGGTGACGGCTCCTGAAGACAGACAGACAGACCGACCGACCGACCGACCGACCGACCGACCGACCGACCGACCGACCGACCGACCGACCGACCGACCGACCGACCGACCGACCGACCGACCGACCGACCGACCGACCGACCGACAGACAGACAGACAGACAGACAGACAGACGGAGGGAGGGAGAAAACATGCATCATTGACCTGACCTAGGGTGACCTAGGGTGACCTAGGGGACCTAGGGTGTCCTAGGGTGTCCTAGGGGACCTAGGGTGTCCTAGGGGACCTAGGGTGACCAGATCCAGACCAGATTGAGGGACAGAAGTATCGCTTGTGTGGGACAAGTCACCAGGTTAGCAACTTACTTGAGTTGCTATTAAATGCCTTGATGTCATATTCAACCATAGGCCTATTGGCTATCATGTAGGCTATAAACTCCTCTGGTGTCTCACATTTCATATTTATTTGTATTATTTAGTTATTTTAACAGGCTTAAAAACATCTTGCAGGAAGAGACACTGAGAGCTTTACAACAGAAGGCCAACTATAAGGGGACTAACTATTAGGGCATTTGAACACATTGCCTGCATGCCAGTCACAATGTGGGACAGGGTCTCAATTTGTGGGACGCCTGAAAGGTCTTGAAAATGAGGGACTGTCCCACGCAAAGGGGGACATCTGGTCACCCTACCCTGACCAGGCATATCGTGTATGTAGACATAGCAAAGTTAGAAGATCTACAAGCTCACAGCGCATCACGTGTGGATCTGCTACCCTTGATGCTTTTGTGTGACGCTCTACAGTATGATCGGGTAGAGGGCAGCGGTCCTCAACCAGTGGTCCGGGGACCACCAGTGGTCCTCACCGGGGGTTCCAGGTGGTCCCCAGAGTTGGTAACCAAAATGGACCCTTATTAGAACTTTAGCTCTTGAGAGCGTTACAATGAAACCAAATGGACCCTTATTAGAACTTTAGCTCTTGAGAGCGTTACAATGAAACCAAATGGACCCTTATTAGAACTTTAGCTCTTGAGAGCGTTACAATGAAACCAAATGGACCCTTATTAGAACTTTAACTCTTGAGAGCATTACAATGAAACCAAATGGACCCTTATTAGAACTTTAACTCTTGAGAGCGTTACAATGAAACCAAATGGACCCTTATTAGAACTTTAACTCTTGAGAGCGTTACAATGAAACCAAATGGACCCTTATTAGAACTTTAGCTCTTGCAATTTACAATTTACAATTTAGGCATTTAGCAGACGCTCTTAATCCAGAGCGACTTACAATAGGCAAGAACAAAAAGCATGGGAATACATCACATATGTAACAAAATGCATTTATCGCGAAACATGCGTAAGCTAAGACCGTGACTAGAACATATCTATATAATGACACTATACATATAAACTATAACTAGAACATATCTATATAATGACACTATACATATAAACTACACATATGTGCTATACTATGCTGTACATATATACTATGAAGTGCTATGACTACATACAATGCACTTATTGTGCTGTCTACATGACATGCTATAAGTCTGTTTCAAATGCTATATAAGTCTAAGAAGTGCTGTCTAAGGGGGTAGGGTAAGTGCTATGGGCCATGATGGAGTCTGAAAAGGTGGGTTTTCAGACTACGGCGGAAGATCGGGAGTGATGCTGCAGTTCTGATTGCAACGGGAAGTGCATTCCACAGTTTTGGGGCCAGAAGGGAGAAGAGTTTGGGACGTGTGGAGCGTTGTCCCGGCGTTTTTAGTGAGGGTACTTCCAGCTTCCCTGCGTTGGCTGATCTGAGTGCGCGGGAGGGTTTGTAGGGTTCAATCATGCTGGCAAGATATGGGGGAGCCATACCTTTGGTTGCTTTAAATGCCAACATCAGAGTTTTGTATTCTGTGCGGGCAGCGACCGGGAGCCAGTGCAGGGAGCGGAGCAGGGGGGAGACATGTGAGAATTTTGGCTGGTTGAAGACCAAGCGAGCTGCGGCATTTTGGATCAGTTGGAGAGGCTTCAGTGCACATGCCGGTAGGCCAGTAAGGAGAGAGTTACAATAGTCAAGTTTTGACAGGACTGTTGTCTGGATTAGGAGCTGGGATGATTCCTGGGTGAGGAACGGTCTAATTCGTCGTATGTTATAGAGTGTGAACCTACAGGATCGAGTGACAGCTGTGATGTGAGTTTTGAACGAGAGCTGACTGTCCAGGACAACACCAAGGTTCCTGGCTGTTGGGACAGACGTTACCAGGGCGTTGTCTACGGAAATAGTTAGCTCCCGCATCGGGCAGGACTTAGCTGGGAAGAAGAGAAGCTCAGTCTTGTCTGGGTTCAGTTTGAGGTGGTTGGAGGACATCCACTGTGAGATGTCAGCCAGGCAAGCAGTGATGCGCTCTTCCACCTGGGTGGCAGAGGGGGGGAAGGATAGAAACAGTTGTGTGTCATCGGCATAACAGTGATAGGATATATTGTGGGCAGAGATGATAGTGCCAAGGGATTTAGTGTACAGTGAGAAAAGGAGGGGACCAAGTACAGATCCCTGTGGGACCCCAGTTTGGAGGGTTCGGGGGGATGATAACAGACCTTTCCAGGAGACCTGGTAGGTCCGGTCGGTGAGGTAAGAGGAGAACCACTTTAGTGCCGTCCCGCCGATGCCTAGATCCGCTAGGGTGTCTAGGAGCAGCTGGTGGTTCACTGTGTCAAATGCTGCTGATAGGTCTAGGAGAATCAGGACTGCAGAGTGGGAAGCAGCCTGGGCAGCATGTAGTGCTTCTGTGACTGCCAGCAGGGCAGTTTCTGTGGAGTGGGCTTTTTTGAATCCGGACTGGTTGGGATCTAGCAGGTTGTTATGTGAGAGATGGAGAGAGAGCTGGTTGGAGACAACACGTTCAATGCTTTTTGATAGAAATGAAAGGAGTGATACCGGTCTGTAGTTCTTGACATCTGAGGGGTCAAGGGTTGGTTTCTTGAGGAGTGGTGTTACTCTGGCTGACTTGAGGGCAGATGGGACGCAGCCTGAGGTTACTGAGGTGTTGATGATGGAGGTGATGAAGGGGAGCAGATCAGGTGCGATGGTCTGGAAGATTGGAGACGGGACAGGGTCGAGAGGACAGGTGGTAGGTCTAGTGGAAGTCACTAGTTGTAGGACCTCGTCTGGGGAAAGAGGAGAGAAGGAGGACATGCGTGGTGTGTTGGGGTTAGTGTTGGTTGAGTCAGATGCCACTTTATGGGGGAGGGGGGGGAAGGAGCTGCTGATATCGTCAACCTTCTTCTCGAAGTAGTTGACAAAAACATCAGCAGTGAGGGATGAAGGTTGGGTGGGGGGAGGGGGCTTAAGGAGGGAGGAGAAAGTGGAGAAGAGCTTCCTTGGGTTAGAAGTACAGGATTGGATTTTGGTGTGGTAGAAAGAGGTTTTAGCAGTGGTTAGTGAGAGGGAGAAGGCAGAGAGGAGTGAGTGAAAGTGGGATAGGTCATCAGGTAGCTTTGTCTTGCGCCATTTCCTTTCGGCTGCCCTTAGAGGTGTTCGTTCAGATCTGAGAGTTTCAGATAACCAGGGAGCCGGTGGACATGAGCGAGCTGGCCTGGATGAGAGCGGGCAGTGTTGGTCGAATGCAGATGAGATAGCGGAGAAGAAGGATGAGGTTGCAGAGTCAGGTGAGAGAGAGAGGAAGGACTCCAGGGAGGGTAGAGAGGAGAGAATAGAGGATGAGAGGGAGGAGGGGTTTAGGGATTTGAGATTGCGTCGGGTGGTGACGTTAGGAGGGTTAGTGGGTTTAGGCGGGAGGGTGGAGAGAGAGAGGGAGAAGGTTATGAAGTGGTGGTCAGACCTAATTAACGGAGTAACAGAGAGTGTAGAGGGAGAGCAGGCTCTGGAGAACACAAGGTCCAAAACATTACCAGCCTTGTGAGTGGGAGGGGAGGGAGATAGTGAGAGGTCAAATGAGGCCAGAAGGGATGTAACGGGAAGATACTTCTCTGCTGTAGGTAGGTTGAAATCGCCCAGTAGGATCAGGGGGGTGCCATCTTCCGGAAATGAACTAATCAGGGAATCTAGTTCTTCCAGGAAGTTCCCAAGAGTTCCTGGGGGGCGATAGAGCACAATGAGGGTGAGGGGGACTGGTTGTGATATTGAGATAGCATGGAATTCAAATGTGGACAGAGAAAGGTGAGAGAGATTTAAGACACGGAAATTCCATTTGGGGGACATTAGTAGTCCTGTGCCACCCCCTGCACCTGTTGGGCGAGGGGTGTGGGTAAACTTGTGGGAAACAGAGAGGGCAGCCGGGGTTGCAGAATTGTCTGGGGTAATCCAGGTTTCAGTCAGAGCAAGGAAATGCAGAGACTTGAGGGAGGCGTGGCCTGAAATGAATTCAGGCATTTTCTTTTTGGTAGCTGCATGGCAGTTCCAGAGGCCTCCCTCCACCACCATGTGGTGACTCTTGAGAGCGTTACAATGAAACCAAATGGACCCTTATTAGAACTTTAGCTCTTGAGAGCGTTACAATGAAACCAAATGGACCCTTATTAGAACTTTAGCTCTTGAGAGCGTTACAATGAAACCAAAATCCATTTGGTTTCATTGTAACGCTCTCAAGAGTTACATCATTGTTGTCTGAGAGGCTAAAGGTCATCAAAAGGTTTGTGGCTCAAATGCTGAATAAATAATGGACCTAATATAACATAATGGACCTTGACATGAAAAGGGTTGAAAACCAAACCACTGACGGACGGCAAAAAGTTATATTTAAAGGTATATTCAGTGATTTCACTTAATTCAAATATCACTTATCTTTTCTTATTTTTTGGATAATCCTCCCACTATAAAGTGTGCTGACCATATAAGGAGTTCCTCCCTGTCCCCCAGTGAGCCCCTGGGGTCAAAAAACCCTACTTTCGGTTTGGGCTTTGGGTGGCAAAGCCTTCATCCAATCAGGATGAGAGGGGCCTTCCTCCAATCATGATGGAGTGGGGCGGACCAGGGTTTTTTCCAAATCACCAAATCACTGAATGCTCCTTTATGGAGAGAAGAGGTTTCTGCCCGTGATTATCCAAAGTCAAACTCCCTGCCGTGTGTAAACAGGTGGTCGATGTATTCTCATTACAGTCTGCGTAACGATCGAGGAACAAAAGCATAATGGATATTTAATTTGAACATTTTCTGCTGCCGTCCTTGAATTAAGCAGCACTTAATCTAAAGCGGCAATTCTAAAAAACACAAAGTACTTTAGAAAGGGCATACAACATTGAAATAAACATCAAAGGAAAGTGAGGCGGACAAATTAGAAAAGTGGCAGGACAACGCAAAAAACCAAATGTCATTTGGATAAATGTTATTTGTGTACAGCCAAACACTGAGTGATTCACCACGAAGACAAAAGTCTGCAATGGTGTTTGTGTATAATAATTGTATCCAATGGTAGATTGTGCATTACATTCACCCATTCACACACCTTTACATAGATTGTGCATTACATTCACCCATTCACACACCTTTACATAGATCGTGCATTACATTCACCCATTCACACACCTTTACATAGATTGTGCATTACATTCACCCATTCACACACCTTTACATAGATTGTGCATTGCATTCACCCATTCACACACCTTTACATAGATTGTGCATTACATTCACCCATTCACACACCTTTACATAGATTGTGCATTGCATTCACCCATTCACACACCTTTACATAGATTGTGCATTACATTCACCCATTCACACACACCTTTACATAGATTGTGCATTGCATTCACACATTCACACACCTTTACATAGATTGTGCATTACATTCACCCATTCACACACCTTTACATAGATTGTGCATTACATTCACCCATTCACACACCTTTACATAGATTGTGCATTGCATTCACCCATTCACACACCTTTACATAGATTGTGCATTACATTCACCCATTCACACACCTTTACATAGATTGTGCATTGCATTCACCCATTCACACACCTTTACATAGATTGTGCATTGCATTCACCCATTCACACACCTTTACATAGATTGTGCATTACATTCACCCATTCACACACCTTTACATAGATTGTGCATTACATTCACCCATTCACACACCTTTACATAGATTGTGCATTACATTCACCCATTCACACACCTTTACATAGATTGTGCATTGCATTCACCCATTCACACACCTTTACATAGATTGTGCATTACATTCACCCATTCACACACCTTTACATAGATTGTGCATTACATTCACCCATTCACACACCTTTACATAGATTGTGCATTGCATTCACCCATTCACACACCTTTACATAGATTGTGCATTACATTCACCCATTCACACACCTTTACATAGATTGTGCATTACATTCACCCATTCACACACCTTTACATAGATTGTGCATTGCATTCACCCATTCACACACCTTTACAGATTGTGCATTACATTCACCCATTCACACACACCTTTACATAGATTGTGCATTACATTCACACATTCACACACCTTTACATAGATTGTGCATTACATTCACCCATTCACACACCTTTACATAGATTGTGCATTACATTCACCCATTCACACACCTTTACATAGATTGTGCATTGCATTCACCCATTCACACACCTTTACAGATTGTGCATTACATTCACCCATTCACACACACCTTTACATAGATTGTGCATTACATTCACACATTCACACACCTTTACATAGATTGTGCATTACATTCACCCATTCACACACCTTTACATAGATTGTGCATTACATTCACCCATTCACACACCTTTACATAGATTGTGCATTGCATTCACCCATTCACACACCTTTACATAGATTGTGCATTACATTCACCCATTCACACACCTTTACATAGATTGTGCATTACATTCACCCATTCACACACCTTTACATAGATTGTGCATTGCATTCACCCATTCACACACCTTTACATAGATTGTGCATTACATTCACCCATTCACACACCTTTACATAGATTGTGCATTGCATTCACCCATTCACACACCTTTACATAGATTGTGCATTGCATTCACCCATTCACACACCTTTACATAGATTGTGCATTGCATTCACCCATTCACACACCTTTACATAGATTGTGCATTACATTCACCCATTCACACACCTTTACATAGATTGTGCATTACATTCACCCATTCACACACCTTTACATAGATTGTGCATTGCATTCACCCATTCACACACCTTTACATAGATTGTGCATTACATTCACCCATTCACACACCTTTACATAGATTGTGCATTACATTCACCCATTCACACACCTTTACATAGATTGTGCATTGCATTCACCCATTCACACACCTTTACATAGATTGTGCATTACATTCACCCATTCACACACCTTTACATAGATTGTGCATTACATTCACCCATTCACACACCTTTACATAGATTGTGCATTGCATTCACCCATTCACACACCTTTACATAGATTGTGCATTACATTCACCCATTCACACACCTTTACATAGATTGTGCATTACATTCACCCATTCACACACCTTTACATAGATTGTGCATTGCATTCACCCATTCACACACCTTTACATAGATTGTGCATTGCATTCACCCATTCACACACCTTTACATAGATTGTGCATTACATTCACCCATTCACACACCTTTACATAGATTGTGCATTACATTCACCCATTCACACACCTTTACATAGATTGTGCATTACATTCACCCATCCACACACCTTTACATAGATTGTGCATTACATTCACCCATTCACACACCTTTACATAGATTGTGCATTACATTCACCCATTCACACACCTTTACATAGATTGTGCATTACATTCACCCATTCACACACCTTTACATAGATTGTGCATTACATTCACCCATTCACACACCTTTACATAGATTGGAGTTCTAATGTACACCAGGGGGTTAGGGGTTAGGGGTTATAATGTACACCAGGGGGTTAGGGGTTAGGGGTTAGAATGTACACCACACTGTGTGTCCTTGAATTTAAGATGAGACGGGGTCTATTACCGGCATGCCTGGGCCAGTCCATGACATCAGCACTATGACATCAGTCGTCTCCTAATTTGGGCAAGGTTTAAGCCCAAATTTGGGCAAGGTCTAAGCCCAAATTTGGGCAAGGTCTAAGCCCAAATTTGGGCAAGGTTTAAGCCCAAATTTGGGCAAGGTCTAAGCCCAAATTTGGGCAAGGTTTAAGCCCAAATTTGGGCAAGGTCTAAGCCTTTACATCTGTAAGGCCTTCTGCAGATTTCAGCTGAGATGTGCCGTAATGACCGGAACTACTTATTCACCAAAATCCCAAACACGGGACTCAGGCCATCAATTAACACATTTGGAATTACTACAAATGTATATATTAATGGCAAATATCTCCAACAGCTGTATGTCCAAGAATCGGAACTATAAGCAAGTATTCAGAAACTTTAAGTAGCGTATAATGATGCCATGAGAATTTTACTCAAAAAGCCTAGATGGTGCAGTGCAAGTGAAAATGTTTGTGGCTGCAGGAGTCAATACTTTTCAAGCTGTTCTCCGGAACTTAATGCATAGATTCATGTGTCGCTTGGATGAGTCTGAATAGCATCATCATCAGGATAAATAACCCTGTCAAAAGCTGCACTAGATACTCCTCTAGCCTTAGAAAACATTGGCTTAAAAGCCTTTATTTATAACCGTCACAAATGCCTGTCTAACATGTACATTTGGACTGTTTTTTATTGGATGTATATTGTATTTTGTATGTTTTTCTATGGACCCTGAGTCTGCAATAAAGGCATTCATTCGTTCGTTCGTTCGTTCGTTCGTTCGTTCGTTCGTTCATTCATTCATATAGCCCTTTAAGGTTAAAGACGTAAGGGGGCCTCAGCTTGTGCCCGGTGTGCTTCAAGTATAACATATCTCTGACTTGTGACTCCAAGGTTGGCCAAGGTTTCCATCCAACCTCCTTTGACTTCCATCGATTAAAAAAAGAAAAAAATCACACCGTGTGAAGTGAGGGGCACTCTTAATCGTACATCACCATAATGTAACTAAAATGGACACTATGACATAACATTGTCCATTCATTGTCGATGGGAATGTAATGTTTGTGTAGGACAAAGTTTGTACATCGACTCACTGGCCTTGGAACGCCTCGGGATCCACCAGGAGGAAGTCACTAATGTTGCTCTGGAGAGGAATGTCTCTCTGGTGGAGCTGTTGCCCCCGCGACCCGACTACGGATAAGCTGTTGAAGATGGATGGAAAGTTTGTGCACAGACACCAAAAGCTGGACATAGGAGCCCCTAAAAAATATACGTCAGAAACAAAAAAGGCGCTTGGAGGTACGTTTAGATCCAATGGATGGACGTCACCATCATGGAGGTACGTTTAGATCGAATGGATGGACGTCACCATCATGGAGGTACGTTTAGATCCAATGGATGGACGTCACCATCACGGAAGCAAAGCTTTATGGTTAACGCATTATAAACTAAGGACTCGTTGGATCTCGTCCTATAGGCGATCTGTGGCCATATTTATATCTCGTCCAATCTCGCTCTTAGCAGAAAAGGAGTCATCAGCCCATATCAGGACCATGCAATGGAGACAGTATGGACATCTACTACATGTTGACGTTGTTGTCAGCCATTGCCTGACGTCCCGTTGTTCCGACTACTAACCCTAACCCTAACCCTAACCCTGACGTCCCGTTGTTCCGACTACTAACCCAAACCCTAAAGGTGGTTGAACACTGGACACGTTATTCGGAAAACCGATGGAGAAACGCCGCTAAAAAAACGCGCTCCGTGTGCAGGGACCTTAACTCTGACCTCTTAACTGCTCCGTGTAGAGGACCTTAACTCTGACCTCTTAACTGCTCCGTGTAGAGGACCTTAACTCTGACCTCTTAACTGCTCCGTGTGCAGGACCTTAACTCTGACCTCTTAACTGCTCCGTGTGCAGGGACCTTAACTCTGACCTCTTAACTGCTCCATGTAGAGGACCTTAACTCTGACCTCTTAACTGCTCCATGTAGAGGACCTTAACTCTGACCTCTTAACTGCTCCATGTAGAGGACCTTAACTCTGACCTCTTAACTGCTCCATGTGCAGGGACCTTAACTCTGACCTCTTAACTGCTCCGTGTGCAGGGACCTTAACTCTGACCTCTTAACTGCTCCGTGTGCAGGGACCTTAACTCTGACCTCTTAACTGCTCCATGTAGAGGACCTTAACTCTGACCTCTTAACTGCTCCATGTAGAGGACCTTAACTCTGACCTCTTAACTGCTCCATGTAGAGGACCTTAACTCTGACCTCTTAACTGCTCCATGTAGAGGACCTTAACTCTGACCTCTTAACTGCTCCATGTAGAGGACCTTAACTCTGACCTCTTAACTGCTCCATGTGCAGGGACCTTAACTCTGACCTCTTAACTGCTCCTTGTGCAGGGACCTTAACTCTGACCTCTTAACTGCTCCATGTGCAGGGACCTTAACTCTGACCTCTTAACTGCTCCATGTAGAGGACCTTAACTCTGACCTCTTAACTGCTCCATGTAGAGGACCTTAACTCTGACCTCTTAACTGCTCCATGTAGAGGACCTTAACTCTGACCTCTTAACTGCTCCATGTGCAGGGACCTTAACTCTGACCTCTTAACTGCTCCGTGTGCAGGACCTTAACTCTGACCTCTTAACTGCTCTGTGTGCAGGGACCTTAACTCTGACCTCTTAACTGCTCCATGTAGAGGACCTTAACTCTGACCTCTTAACTGCTCCGTGTGGAGGACCTTAACTCTGACCTCTTAACTGCTCCGTGTAGAGGACCTTAACTCTGACCTCTTAACTGCTCCGTGTGCAGGACCTTAACTCTGACCTCTTAACTGCTCCGTGTGGAGGACCTTAACTCTGACCTCAGTCTTAACTCCACGTCAGTAAACACCCAGGCCACAGTCTTTTTGCCCCGCTCCCCTCAGGCAGGAGGTTGCGGTCCCTAAATACTGTGAAGGCCCAGCTCCTCAACGCTGCTGGTGTCCCCCCCCCTGACCGCCTTCTATCCTCCCTCTATACTCCCTCAGAGTGGAATGGACCGACTTGTGTTCTGAACCGACCTGAACACTTGAACTCTCTGCACTTTATATTTATTCACTCTGTTGTTTTTGCACTTGTCCTATTTTGCACTTGTCCTAATGTTGTAACTGGACTCTGCTGTCCACCAAACCAAATTCCTAACATGTTTACATGTCATGGCAATAAAGGCTTCTCATTCCGATTCTGATTCTGATTTAAACATCGTCGTATAAGCGCAGTTTCACTTCTGTGCTTCTCAGTCACCTCCTCGCGACTACAGGACCATTCCATGGTCTGATAAAGACTACAGGACCATTCCATGGTCTGATAAAGACTACAGGACCATTCCATGGTCTGATAAAGAGCATATTGGTGATTATCGGTTGATAAAACCTGAAGTGGGCGTGGCGATATACTAGGTCGGCTCTCTGTACTTTGCTGAAAATAGCCGATCTACAAGCTCACAGCACGTCCGCCATGCAGGAACAGGGATAGAGGGCTCAAGTGGTCGATATTGTATTTCACCACAACAAAGGTGCGATCAGTAGACTGTAGAACTCCGCCACAAAGCACCCCCCGACAATGACGTAGATCACGTAATATACGACAGAATCTTCCTCTAGAGAATCCTCCTCCTCCTCCTCCTCCTCCTCCTCTTCTTCTCCTTCCAGTTTCAGAGCGTTCTCCTCTTGAGCATCTTCCATCTCTCGTCGTTGCATCTTCAGGTTGTTCTCTCGAAACCACTCCATGTCGTCCTCCTGAAAATATTCGATTTCTTCCATCTCGGGGACTCGGTTCTCGTCCGGAACGTCCTCCGTGACGTCGTATTGCGTTCTCTCCGTCTTCGTCGCCGCGTCTTCGTTCGTTTGAAAACGGAGCAGCTTTCGCGTCAGAGCCTCTTTCTCTCGGATCAGTCCGAGTCTCTCCTCCTCCCATGTCCTCCTCTCCTCCTCCATGTCTTTGATCTTCTCCTCCTGCAGGAGGAGTCTCTCCATCAGTTTGCACTTCATCTCCTCCTCCTTGACGAAGGCCTGGTTTATTCCCTCCATCTCCTCCTTCGTCTCCTCCTCCTTGATGAAGGCCTGGTTTATTCCCTCCATCTCCAGGAGAGCAAAGCTCTCCAGGAGGCTGGAGTTGTCGCGGCTTCTTCCTCGTTTCTGCATTTCCCCCCAAGCGTGACCGACGGACGCTCCCAAATACAATGATTTTTTCCCTCCCGGCCAAACCCAATAATTACGATGCAGAAACGAGTGAACTTTGTGATGTAATAAAGTCTCCCTTCGGGTGCGTTAAGGTCTCCCTATAAGGGCGGAGATGTGCCAATGGGGTCAGCGGAGCGTCGACGCATGTATTTATATCCCGCAGACTCTCCCGCGTTGGTGCGTCACGGCTGTGCACTGGTTTGACCGTAGGTAGGGCTGGCCGTTATGGACGAAATCAAACATCACAACAATTAGAAACGCACGTTTCTAATCAGTCCAATCACACGGCATCGGGGGGGGGGGGGGGGGGGGGGGGGGCATTCTGTGTGGAGAGCGGGCTTAATGTCCCATTGGCCGTGGGGATTAGTGTCCCATTGGCCGTGGGGCTTAGTGTCCCATTGGCCGTGGGGCTTAGTGTCCCATTGGCCGTGGGGCTTAGTGTCCCATTGGCCATGGGGCTTAATGTCCCATTGGCCGTGGGGATTAGTGTCCCATTGGCCGTGGGGCTTAGTGTCCCATTGGCCGTGGGGCTTAGTGTCCCATTGGCCGTGGGGCTTAGTGTCCCATTGGCCGTGGGGCTTAGTGTCCCATTGGCCGTGGGGCTTAGTGTCCCATTGGCCGTGGGGGCTTAATGTCCCATTGGCCGTGGGGATTAGTGTCCCATTGGCCGTGGGGCTTAGTGTCCCATTGGCCGTGGGGCTTAGTGTCCCATTGGCCGTGGGGCTTAGTGTCCCATTGGCCGTGGGGCTTAATGTCCCATTGGCCGTGGGGATTAGTGTCCCATTGGCCGTGGGGCTTAGTGTCCCATTGGCCGTGGGGCTTAGTGTCCCATTGGCCGTGGGGGTTAGTGTCCCATTGGCCGTGGGGCTTAGTGTCCCATTGGCCGTGGGGCTTAGTGTCCCATTGGCCGTGGGGCTTAGTGTCCCATTGGCCGTGGTGCTTAGTGTCCCATTGGCCGTGGGGCTTAGTGTCCCATTGGCCGTGGGGCTTAGTGTCCCATTGGCCGTGGGGGTTAGTGTCCCATTGGCCGTGGGGCTTAGTGTCCCATTGGCCGTGGGACACTAACTGCTTAGAGGCCAGCCAATTCATGAAAGTCTCGCTACTAGACCATGATGTGACTAGACTGGAAAGACAGATCATTGATCCGTGTGAGGTGTTATCAGCTCGCAGAGCTGATAACACCTCACACAGCCTTACACCTGGATTTACACCCAATTAACCTCACACAGCCTTACACCTGGATTTACACCCAATTAACCTCACACAGCCTTACACCTGGATTTACACCCAATTAACCTCACACAGCCTTACACCTGGATTTACACCCAATTAACCTCACACAGCCTTACACCTGGATTTACACCCAATTAACCTCACACAGCCTTACACCTGGATTTACACCCAATTAACCTCACACAGCCTTACACCTGGATTTACACCCAATTAACCTCACACAGCCTTACACCTGGATTTACACCCAATTAACCTCACACAGCCTTACACCTGGATTTACACCCAATTAACCTCACACAGCCTTACACCTGGATTTACACCCAATTAACCTCACACAGCATTACACCTGGATTTACACCCAATTAACCTCACACAGCATTACACCTGGATTTACACCCAATTAACCTCACACAGCCTTACACCTGGATTTACACCCAATTAACCTCACACAGCCTTACACCTGGATTTACGGTAGGGGGCGGGACTGCGACGCTCTATGAAGCCTGGTCCTGCCCGTCACGCCCCTGGGCCAGATCTCCAGTCTACCTGGACCTAGTCAGTGGTCAGTCATGTTCCACTCTCCGCCCAATAGAAAAGGTCTGCTACTTTTGAAAAATCCAGTCGACTCCCGATCCCGACGGCCTTTACTGCATGTCACCCCCCCCCATCTCTCTCTCCCCATTTCCGGTCAGCCTACGGTCTGTCCCTCCATCAAAAAATATATAAAATAAAGGCGAAAGCCACAAAAAAAGCATGGCAATACATCAGATACATATACGAAGTAGTTATCATGAATCATACGCAAGCTAAGAGCGTAACAGTGGAATATCTATATAATGAAACTATGCATACATATATATATATATATATATATATATATATATATATATATATTGTGGAGTCTCACTGGGGGACCGCCAGCCAGGTATGAGCCACTGCAACAGAGAGAGACAGACAGAGGGAGACAGAGAGCGGCGGACGCGGCTGGGCGCGGTGATTGACGCTCGTTATGTCCCCAATCACGTCCTACGCCACCCCGACCTGTCACCGCTGAGAGGCGGGCCGGAAACCTTCAAATATGAGCGCCGCTCTCTCACTCCTGTTCTGTCCTCTCATCAAGCGGCACGGGCTAACGCTGGCGGTAAGTGAGAACCCGAACATTACTCTGCACATTCCTGTCTAACACTAGACTGACAAGTAACCCTCTCTCTCTCGTCCACAACAGGCATATGCACGGGGCTTCGCATAGAGAGCGCCTCTCTAAGGCGCTGCGCTAGGAGCGCAAAGTATAAGGAAAGGATCTAAGGAGGAACACAGCAACCAGCCAAGGAAAGGAGGAGCCAAAGGAGGCCACTAACTCACTTGCCTCCGACTGGAGTGAAACGTGACTATTAGCCCCTAGAGCACCCCCCTCCCCGAGCGGAGGTTTTCCGTTACTTTGACTAAATTGAATTATCACACCGCCGAAGCGGTTTATACCAAGCTCACACTGTTGAGACGGTCCCCTACCCCGGACCCGCCGAGGGAGAAGGAGAGAGGACCTACAGACTGTTTGAGTTATTATATGAACGTGACCTGTAGTGACCGTTTGTTTTCCGTTATCCTTGAAAGCTGTAGAATTACCTGTGAACAAATAAAACCTTTAGGCCTGGAGCCAACTTACACCCGCTCTCTTGTGTCTTGGTTTGGGACAGATGCTACAATATATATATATATATATATATATATATATATATATACACACTATACAGTGCTATGTTTACATAAAATGCTATAAGTCTACATGAACTGCTCTTCAAGTCTACATAAAAATGCTATCTAAGATACATAAGTTGAGCCTTTAGCCAGAGGTCGAGGCTAGGTCAGGTAAACACAAACATTGAAGACAAAAGTGTGGACGGAAAAGTGAGGACGCAAACTGTGATTGGCCAGAATGGTAAAAGGTAAAATGGTAAATGGTGCATTTATATAGCGCCTTTATCCAAGGCGCTTTACATATATTGTGCATTACATTCACCCATTCACACACACATTCATACACCGATTGCGGCGGAAGCCATGCAAGGTACCAACCAGCACATCGGGAGCAATTTGGGGTTCAGTGTCTTGCCCAAGGACACTTCGACATGTAGACAGGAGGAGCCGGGATTCGAACCGCAGACCCATGGATCATTGGACGACCTGCTCTACCTCCTGAGCCACAGTCGCCCCTAGAATGATGATGATGTATGATGATAAGAGCGCCCCTCACTTCACACGGTTGGGATTCTTTTTCTTCATATGTAAACTTTTGTGACTCCAGCACCCCACCTATAAGGCTCACCTCACCTCACCTATAAGGCTCACCTCACCTATACGGCTCACCTCACCTCACCTATAAGGCTCACATCACCTATAAGGCTCACCTCACCTCACCTATAAGGCTCACCTCACCTATACGGCTCACCTCACCTCACCTATAAGGCTCACATCACCTATAAGGCTCACCTCACCTCACCTATAAGGCTCACCTCACCTATACGGCTCACCTCACCTCACCTATAAGGCTCACATCACCTATAAGGCTCGGCAGATGAGCGGTGGCCTTTTTCACTTTTTTGTATAATACCTAATACCTAATCCTAATACAATATAAATAAATTATGACAGGCAATTCCTGCTGTCAAAATATGTGATCAGATTAGACTGAGAGTCTGCCATCGCGCAAATTCCAGCTTTTCACCAGAGGAGAAAAAGTTTAGTTTTTTTTCTTCAAAATGAGTAAATAAATAAATGTCAGAGCTGGAATCGACATGTAAATATGAAATAAATGCTTAAACATGTAGCTAGGTGTAATGTTAGAGACCACAGAAGACATGTAAATATGAAATAAATGCTTAAACATGTAGCTAGGTGTAATGTTAGAGTCCCCAGAAGACATGTAAATATGAAATAAATGCTTAAACATGTAGCTAGGTGTAATGTTAGAGTCCCCAGAAGACATGTAAATATGAAATAAATGCTTAAACATGTAGCGAGGTGTAATGTTAGAGTCCCCAGAAGACATGTAAATATGAAATAAATGCTTAAACATGTAGCTAGGTGTAATGTTAGAGACCACAGAAGACATGTAAATATGAAATAAATGCTTAAACATGTAGCTAGGTGTAATGTTAGAGTCCACAGAAGACATGTAAATATGAAATAAATGCTTAAACATGTAGCTAGGTGTAATGTTAGAGACCACAGAAGACATGTAAATATGAAATAAATTCTTAAACATGTAGCTAGGTGTAATGTTAGAGTCCACAGAAGACATGTAAATATGAAATAAATGCTTAAACATGTAGCGAGGTGTAATGTTAGAGTCCCCAGAAGACATGTAAATATGAAATAAATGCTTAAACATGTAGCTAGGTGTAATGTTAGAGACCACAGAAGACATGTAAATATGAAATAAATGCTTAAACATGTAGCTAGGTGTAATGTTAGAGTCCACAGAAGACATGTAAATATGAAATAAATGCTTAAACATGTAGCTAGGTGTAATGTTAGAGACCACAGAAGACATGTAAATATGAAATAAATTCTTAAACATGTAGCTAGGTGTAATGTTAGAGTCCACAGAAGACATGTAAATATGAAATAAATGCTTAAACATGTAGCTAGGTGTAATGTTAGAGACCACAGAAGACATGTAAATATGAAATAAATGCTTAAACATGTAGCTAGGTGTAATGTTAGAGACCACAGAAGACATGTAAATATGAAATAAATGCTTAAACATGTAGCTAGGTGTAATGTTAGAGTCCACAGAAGACATGTAAATATGAAATAAATGCTTAAACATGTAGCTAGGTGTAATGTTAGAGTCCCCAGAAGACATGTAAATATGAAATAAATGCTTAAACATGTAGCTAGGTGTAATGTTAGAGACCACAGAAGACATGTAAATATGAAATAAATGCTTAAACATGTAGCTAGGTGTAATGTTAGAGTCCACAGAAGACATGTAAATATGAAATAAATGCTTAAACATGTAGCTAGGTGTAATGTTAGAGACCACAGAAGACATGTAAATATGAAATAAATTCTTAAACATGTAGCTAGGTGTAATGTTAGAGTCCACAGAAGACATGTAAATATGAAATAAATGCTTAAACATGTAGCTAGGTGTAATGTTAGAGACCACAGAAGACATGTAAATATGAAATAAATGCTTAAACATGTAGCTAGGTGTAATGTTAGAGACCACAGAAGACATGTAAATATGAAATAAATGCTTAAACATGTAGCTAGGTGTAATGTTAGAGTCCACAGAAGACATGTAAATATGAAATAAATGCTTAAACATGTAGCTAGGTGTAATGTTAGAGACCACAGAAGACATGTAAATATGAAATAAATGCTTAAACATGTAGCTAGGTGTAATGTTAGACCACAGAAGACATGTAAATATGAAATAAATGCTTAAACATGTAGCTAGGTGTAATGTTAGAGTCCCCAGAAGACATGTAAATATGAAATAAATGCTTAAACATGTAGCTAGGTGTAATGTTAGAGTCCACAGAAGACATGTAAATATGAAATAAATGCTTAAACATGTAGCTAGGTGTAATGTTAGAGACCACAGAAGACATGTACATATGAAATAAATGCTTAAACATGTAGCTAGGTGTAATGTTAGAGACCACAGAAGACATGTAAATATGAAATAAATGCTTAAACATGTAGCTAGGTGTAATGTTAGAGTCCACAGAAGACATGTAAATATGAAATAAATGCTTAAACATGTAGCTAGGTGTAATGTTAGAGACCACAGAAGACATGTAAATATGAAATAAATGCTTAAACATGTAGCTAGGTGTAATGTTAGAGACCACAGAAGACATGTAAATATGAAATAAATGCTTAAACATGTAGCTAGGTGTAATGTTAGAGTCCACAGAAGACATGTAAATATGAAATAAATGCTTAAACATGTAGCTAGGTGTAATGTTAGAGTCCACAGAAGACATGTAAATATGAAATAAATGCTTAAACATGTAGCTAGGTGTAATGTTAGAGACCACAGAAGACATGTAAATATGAAATAAAAGCTTAAACATGTAGCTAGGTGTAATGTTAGACCACAGAAGACATGTAAATATGAAATAAATGCTTAAACATGTAGCTAGGTGTAATGTTACTCTATAAGCCATATCTCCAAAACTGGTGGGTCAAACTGAACAACCAATATGTCAATTTGAAGCTATGATCCCCTGCTTTCATATTCCATGAAAAAGCGAAAATTAAAAAAAAATCCAATGGCAGTCCATCAGTCAAATGTAGTCACATACGACCCCCCAGTCAAAAAACACGTTGTTTGAAATAGACACTCATGCTTTCCAAGGTGTGATTTGGGGTCCTTACACTCAAGAGTTGAATACATTGAATACTGAGGCGTTAAGGCTATAATAATACATGCACAACATACTGACAAGTTTCAAATAATAAACATTATAGTGAATTGCATTTTTATAACGGTTCATTCATTCATGCATTGGGAGGTGAAGCGGCGAACAGTCGACGCCAGCGTCCTCACTTCCCACATTCACACACCGACGGTGGCAAGCTCACACCGACCGACTCACTGGAGGCAACGTGGGGTTCAGTGTCTTGACCAAGGACACTTCCACTTGTGGACAGGAGGAGGCAGTGTGGGGTTCAGTGTCTTGCCCAAGGACACTTCCACTTGTGGACAGGAGGAGGCAGTGTGGGGTTCAGTGTCTTGCCCAAGGACACTTCCACTTGTGGACAGGAGGAGGCAGTGTGGGGTTCAGTGTCTTGCCCAAGGACACTTCCACATGTGGACAGGAGGAGGAGCCGGGATTCGAACCGCCGACCCAGGGATCATTGGACGACCTGCTGAACCTCCTGAGCCACAGCCGCCCTAACATGTTTGATATTATATTTCCCATAAGTCTGCCTCTGCAGCCTTTCTGACCCCAAAAAACTAAAGTAAACGTGAGGACATTAAATCAAATGAATGGAAAATGTACATCATATGCGTCTAAGCAAATCGGCTAATCGGCTAACAACACAAAACATTAAATCCCATTGACGATGAATTGAGAATTTAAGCAAATCGACATGTTATGTCATGATGATAGGAGCGAGCTAATTGGCTGATGATAGGAGCGAGCTAATTGTCTACTTTCGTCCTACACAAAGATTAAATTCCCGTTGACAATGAATGGACAATTTACGTTGTACGTGTTGTACGATGATAAGAGCGTCGCTCACTTCACACGGGTGTGATTTTTATGGAACAAATTAACAACAACAGGGTTTAACATTTGGGTCCAAAATTAACCTCATGCAAAAGAAGGAAAGAAGGAAAGAAAGAAAGAAAGAAGGAAAGGAGGAAGGAAAGAAGGAAGTAAAGAAGGAAAGAAAGAAGGAAAGAAGGAAAGAAGGAAGGAAAGAAGGAAAGAAAGAAGGAAAGAAGGAAAGAAGGAAAGAAAGAAGGAAAGAAAGAAGGAAAGAAGGAAGTAAAGAAGGAAAGAAAGAAGGAAAGAAGGAAAGAAGGAAAGAAAGAAGGAAAGAAGGAAAGAAGGAAAGAAGGAAGGAAGGAAAGAAGGAAAGAAGGAAAGAAAGAAGGAAAGAAGGAAAGAAGGAAAGAAAGAAGGAAAGAAGGAAAGAAGGAAAGAAAGAAGGAAATAAGGAAAGAAGGAAAGAAAGAAGGAAAGAAAGAAAGAAAGAAAGAAGGAAAGAAGGAAAGAAAGAAGGAAAGAAAGAAGGAAATAAGGAAAGAAGGAAAGAAAGAAGGAAAGAAGGAAAGAAGGAAGGAAGGAAAGAAGGAAAGAAGGAAAGAAAGAAGGAAAGAAGGAAAGAAAGAAGGAAAGAAGGAAAGAAAGAAGGAAAGAAATAAAGAATGAAAGAAGGAAAGAAGGAAAGAAGGAAAGAAAGAAGGAAAGAAAGAAAGAAAGAAAGAAGGAAAGAAGGAAAGAAAGAAGGAAAGAAGGAAAGAAGGAAAGAAAGAAGGAAAGAAGGAAAGAAGGAAGGAAAGAAGGAAAGAAAGAAGGAAAGAAGGAAAGAAGGAAAGAAAGAAGGAAAGAAATAAAGAATGAAAGAAGGAAAGAAGGAAAGAAAGAAGGAAAGAAGGAAAGAAGGAAAGAAAGAAGGAAAGAAGGAAGGAAGGAAAGAAGGAAAGAAAGAAGGAAATAAATAAATAAATAAATAAATAAAGATCTCCGTGGCACTAAGCATGGTGACATCAGACCTGCCAGCCGTCTGTGACGACGATAAACAACATCGTGTAAAAAGACAATACAGTCAAACCTAGCCACGCCCCCTTTGGTCAAGCCACACCCCTTTGGTCAGATGAGGGTTGGAGGCAGGCAAGGACTTATAGGTGAGAGGTCAAGTCAACAACACCTGCTTTGACACCACACACACACACACACACACACACACACACACACACACACACACACACACACACACACACACGCTGCACACACACACACACACACACACACACACACACACACACACACACACACACAGGCAAGGAGGAGAAAGGTGGAGGGTGTGGCCCCAGAGAGAGGTGTGGAGAGAGAGAGAGAGAGAGAGAGAGAGAGATACAAAGGTACAGAGCCTTTCAAATGAAATCAGGTACAGTTGTCATAATCTTCCATGCAGGTCAGATGGATCCAGCGCTGAGCGGACGGCCATGGGACAACGACCCGTGGACCACATGGTGACATTCTCCTGCTGTTCTCTCCCACGAAGAGAGAAAACAACATGAACAATACGACCGCTCACACGCGTTGCTGTCATCAGAGTGTCTTTGGGAGTCTTACAGAGAGAGACATTTTGCACGCTTTGGATACGGTGGACAACAACAACAGCAGCAGCACGCGCCCGCCCGCATGAGGACAGTATGACAGGTGAGCAGGAGAGAGAGGTCGGAGGAGTCCGCTCGGAATTTGTCACACAAATTGTTTTTTTTTATAGCTATTTTAGCTATGTTTCTATGTCAGTCGTTTTTCAATTTTTCAAAAATAGCAGACCTACAAGCTCATAGCGCGGCACTCGGTGGCGCGCTATGAGCTTGTAGATCTGCTATTTTTAAATAGCTAAAGCATAACATGATGCTAACAACAAAAGGGGTTCCCGCCCAAAAGGGGTTAAGGGGAGACTTTGGAACGTAAACGTCCAGAGTGTATACACACATGTGTTGCAGATCAGAAGGGTTCATCATTTGGAATTGGAATAATTCAGAAGCCCTGAGGGATCCAGGAGTCCAGTTGCACTACCTCACACTACGTTCACTCGTTTAGGCCTGACGTCGACATTTAAAAAATGTCTTCTAAATCATGACAGTTTTCTGGAATACCTCATGTTTCTATATCAGTGGTGCTCAATATTTCATGCCAAGGACCCCCAGAAATATATGTCATTGGCCTCCGACCCCCATCTCAAAATATGTTGTTCCAGGGACCCCACCCCCAGAAGCAAAGATTTGAGTTAAAAACTTCCGCTCTGAAAGAATATGTATTCAAAGATTTGCGCCACATTTTCATGATTTTTTTCAAAAATAGCAGAACTACAAGCGTGTGTGTGTGTGTGTGTGTGTGTGTGTGTGTGTGACTGTGTGTGTGTGTGTGTAATATTCTTGCATGCATACTAAATTGTGCTGTTTTGACTGTATGTCTTTGTGTGTGTGTGTGTGTGTGTGTGTGTGTGTGTGTGTGTGTGTGTGTGTGTGTGTGTGTGTGTGTGTGTGTGTGTGTGTGTGTGTGTGTGTATATGCGCACACGTCTGTGTGTACACTGTTAATGTGTGTGTATATATATGGGCGTGTTGTTGATGCTTGGGAATGAGCATGTGTGTGTGTGTGTGTGTGTGTGTGTGTGTGTGTGTGTGTGTGTGTGTGTGTGTGTGTGTGTGTGTGTGTGTGTGTGTGTGTGTGTGTGTGTGTGTGTGTGTGTGTGTGTGTGTGCACGCGTGTGAAGGAACAATGTAGACAAACTGGTTCAGTGACAGATCTAGAATGTCACACTGCGCGTGTGGGCGTGTGGGTGTGTGGGTGTGTGCGTGTTTGTGTGTGTGGCTGTGGGTGTGTGTGTGGCTGTGAGGCTGTGGGTGTGTATGTGTGCGTGATGTGTGTGTGTGGCTGTGTATGTGCGTGTGTGTATGTATGTGCGTGATGTGTGTACATGTCCAACCGCGTTGAGGGAGAGGGTAGGGTGACATTGAGGGAGAGGGTAGGGTGACATTGAGGGAGAGGGTAGGGTGACAGTGCAGTACATTGAGGGAGAGGGTAGGGTGACAGTGCAGTACATTGAGGGAGAGGGTAGGGTGACAGTGCAGTACATTGAGGGAGAGGGTAGGGTGACAGTGCAGTACATTGAGGGAGAGGGTAGGGTGACAGTGCAGTACATTGAGGGAGAGGGTAGGGTGACATTGAGGGAGAGGGTAGGGTGACATTGAGGGAGAGGGTAGGGTGACAGTGCAGTATATTGAGGGAGAGGGTAGGGTGACAGTGCAGTACATTGAGGGAGAGGGTAGGGTGACAGTGCAGTACATTGAGGGAGAGGGTAGGGTGACAGTGCAGTACATTGAGGGAGAGGGTAGGGTGACATTGAGGGAGAGGGTAGGGTGACATTGAGGGAGAGGGTAGGGTGACATTGAGGGAGAGGGTAGGGTGACAGTGCAGTATATTGAGGGAGAGGGTAGGGTGACAGTGCAGTACATTGAGGGAGAGGGTAGGGTGACAGTGCAGTACATTGAGGGAGAGGGTAGGGTGACAGTGCAGTACATTGAGGGAGAGGGTAGGGTGACATTGAGGGAGAGGGTAGGGTGACATTGAGGGAGAGGGTAGGGTGACATTGAGGGAGAGGGTAGGGTGACAGTGCAGTACATTGAGGGAGAGGGTAGGGTGACAGTGCAGTACATTGAGGGAGAGGGTAGGGTGACATTGAGGGAGAGGGTAGGGTGACAGTGAGGGAGAGGGTAGGGTGACATTGAGGGAGAGGGTAGGGTGACAGTGAGGGAGAGGGTAGGGTGACATTGAGGGAGAGGGTAGGGTGACAGTGAGGGAGAGGGTAGGGTGACATTGAGGGAGAGGGTAGGGTGACAGTGAGGGAGAGGGTAGGGTGACAGTGAGGGAGAGGGTAGGGTGACAGTGAGGGAGAGGGTAGGGTGACAGTGAGGGAGAGGGTAGGGTGACAGTGAGGGAGAGGGTAGGGTGACAGTGAGGGAGAGGGTAGGGTGACATTGAGGGAGAGGGTAGGGTGACAGTGAGGGAGAGGGTAGGGTGACAGTGAGGGAGAGGGTAGGGTGACAGTGAGGGAGAGGGTAGGGTGACAGTGAGGGAGAGGGTAGGGTGACAGTGCAGTACGTTGAGGGAGAGGGTAGGGTGACAGTGCAGTACGTTGAGGGAGAGGGTAGGGTGACAGTGCAGTACATTGAGGGAGAGGGTAGGGTGACAGTGCAGTACGTTGAGGGAGAGGGTAGGGTGACAGTGCAGTACGTTGAGGGAGAGGGTAGGGTGACAGTGCAGTACATTGAGGGAGAGGGTAGGGTGACAGTGCAGTACATTGAGGGAGAGGGTAGGGTGACAGTGCAGTACATTGAGGGAGAGGGTAGGGTGACAGTGCAGTACATTGAGGGAGAGGGTAGGGTGACAGTGCAGTACGTTGAGGGAGAGGGTAGGGTGACAGTGCAGTACATTGAGGGAGAGGGTAGGGTGACAGTGCAGTACATTGAGGGAGAGGGTAGGGTGACAGTGCAGTACATTGAGGGAGAGGGTAGGGTGACAGTGCAGTACATTGAGGGAGAGGGTAGGGTGACAGTGCAGTACATTGAGGGAGAGGGTAGGGTGACAGTGCAGTACGTTGAGGGAGAGGGTAGGGTGACAGTGCAGTACATTGAGGGAGAGGGTAGGGTGACAGTGCAGTACATTGAGGGAGAGGGTAGGGTGACAGTGCAGTACATTGAGGGAGAGGGTAGGGTGACAGTGCAGTACGTTGAGGGAGAGGGTAGGGTGACAGTGCAGTACATTGAGGGAGAGGGTAGGGTGACAGTGCAGTACATTGAGGGAGAGGGTAGGGTGACAGTGCAGTACATTGAGGGAGAGGGTAGGGTGACAGTGCAGTACATTGAGGGAGAGGGTAGGGTGACAGTGCAGTACATTGAGGGAGAGGGTAGGGTGACAGTGCAGTACATTGAGGGAGAGGGTAGGGTGACAGTGCAGTACATTGAGGGAGAGGGTAGGGTGACAGTGCAGTACATTGAGGGAGAGGGTAGGGTGACAGTGCAGTACGTTGAGGGAGAGGGTAGGGTGACAGTGCAGTACATTGAGGGAGAGGGTAGGGTGACAGTGCAGTACATTGAGGGAGAGGGTAGGGTGACAGTGCAGTACATTGAGGGAGAGGGTAGGGTGACAGTGAGGGAGAGGGTAGGGTGACATTGAGGGAGAGGGTAGGGTGACAGTGAGGGAGAGGGTAGGGTGACATTGAGGGAGAGGGTAGGGTGACATTGAGGGAGAGGGTAGGGTGACATTGAGGGAGAGGGTAGGGTGACAGTGAGGGAGAGGGTAGGGTGACAGTGAGGGAGAGGGTAGGGTGACAGTGAGGGAGAGGGTAGGGTGACAGTGAGGGAGAGGGTAGGGTGACATTGAGGGAGAGGGTAGGGTGACAGTGAGGGAGAGGGTAGGGTGACAGTGAGGGAGAGGGTAGGGTGACATTGAGGGAGAGGGTAGGGTGACAGTGAGGGAGAGGGTAGGGTGACATTGAGGGAGAGGGTAGGGTGACAGTGAGGGAGAGGGTAGGGTGACAGTGAGGGAGAGGGTAGGGTGACAGTGAGGGAGAGGGTAGGGTGACAGTGAGGGAGAGGGTAGGGTGACAGTGAGGGAGAGGGTAGGGTGACAGTGAGGGAGAGGGTAGGGTGACAGTGCAGTATATTTATTAGCACGGCTGGGAAAACAAAGTAATGAACCCATTTAGACACGAGACCAGATTCTACTAAAGGATCTAAATCAGACAAACCTGTTTCTATAAGTCAGTCAGTGGTTCTCAAACTATTTCATGTTAAGGAGACAGAATGATATGTATTTGGCCACGTGGCCACGGACCCCCATCTGGAAATATGTAGTTCCAGGGACCCCCCAGAAGCAAAGATTTGAGTTAAAACCGTTCGCTCTGAAAGAATATATATTCTGCGCCACATTTTCACGATTTGTTATAAAAAAGCAGATCTACAAGCTCGTAGCACAGCACTCGGTGCTGTGCTACGAGCTTGTAGATCTGCTATTATTCGACAGCTAAAGTATAACATACTGTGATTCTTAAAACACCAAAAGGGATCCCCGTTCTGAATGGGTTAACAAAACATGTTCTAGTTGACAGACCGCGCGCGCGCGCACCCACACACACACACACACACACACACACACACACACACACACACACACACACACACACACACACACACACACACACACACACACACACACACACACACACACACACACACACACACACACACACACACACACAGTTGAAATATAAATGAGCAAGCAGTACAGTAGCTGACCACAACTCAATGAGTGGTTAACAGACAGTACAGTAACTGACCACAACTCAATGAGTGGTTGACAGACAGTACAGTAACTGACCACAACTCAATGAGTGGTTAACAGACAGACAGTACAGTAACTGACCACAACTCAATGAGTGGTTGACAGACAGACAGTACAGTAACTGACCACAACTCAATGAGTGGTTAACAGACAGTACAGTAGCTGACCACAACTCAATGAGTGGTTAACAGACAGACAGTACAGTAGCTGACCACAACTCAATGAGTGGTTAACAGACAGACAGTACAGTAGCTGACCACAACTCAATGAGTGGTTGACAGACAGACAGTACAGTAACTGACCACAACTCAATGAGTGGTTGACAGACAGTACAGTAACTGACCACAACTCAATGAGTGGTTGACAGACAGACAGTACAGTAACTGACCACAACTCAATGAGTGGTTGACAGACAGACAGTACAGTAACTGACCACAACTCAATGAGTGGTTAACAGACAGACAGTACAGTAACTGACCACAACTCAATGAGTGGTTAACAGACAGTACAGTAACTGACCACAACTCAATGAGTGGTTAACAGACAGACAGTACAGTAACTGACCACAACTCAATGAGTGGTTGACAGACAGACAATACAGTAACTGACCACAACTCAATGAGTGGTTAACAGACAGTACAGTAACTGACCACAACTCAATGAGTGGTTAACAGACAGACAGTACAGTAACTGACCACAACTCAATGAGTGGTTAACAGACAGACAGTACAGTAGCTGACCACAACTCAATGAGTGGTTAACAGACAGTACAGTAACTGACCACAACTCAATGAGTGGTTAACAGACAGTACAATAACTGACCACAACTCAATGAGTGGTTGACAGACAGACAATACAGTAACTGACCACAACTCAATGAGTGGTTGACAGACAGACAATACAGTAACTGACCACAACTCAATGAGTGGTTGACAGACAGTACAGTAACTGACCACAACTCAATGAGTGGTTGACAGACAGTACAGTAACTGACCACAACTCAATGAGTGGTTAACAGACAGTACAGTAACTGACCACAACTCAATGAGTGGTTGACAGACAGTACAGTAACTGACCACAACTCAATGAGTGGTTGACAGACAGACAGTACAGTAACTGACCACAACTCAATGAGTGGTTAACAGACAATACAGTAACTGACCACAACTCAATGAGTGGTTAACAGACAGTACAGTACAGTAGCTGACCACAAGTTATTTTGGAGCACGGCTGCACTTTAACCCATTCTGACCTGAGATCAGATTCTTAGGTGTGGACCGGACAGGGATTTTAGGTGACAGCCAAAGTAGACACAGATGGTTACAGTTACACATTTTTACAACTGAATTTCCAAAACTTAAACTTTAATATTGAACCAAATGTTCAGCCCTATATAGCAATCATTCGGTGCAATAATGACTCTCTTACTCTTACTCCCAATGCCCAAATACAGGCTGTGTAGCAACAATAAAGTATAGAATACGGAAGCTCACTTGTAGCTCACTTGTAGATCTGCTATTTTCAGCATGCAACCAAGTGTAAAATGACTCATACTGGATCTCTTGTCCACTAGTCCCTGCCTAACATTTTAGTCTAGTTTTTATGTGTTGACGAAATTGTCACTATATTTAGTCTTATAGTTTTATCATCGTAGCTTAGTTTTCATTTAGTTTCCATGTAGTTTTCCTCAGTGAAAAAAGGTAGTCGACGAACATTTTTTATTTCAGTTTTAGTCGATGAAAACAACACTGGCAGCTGTCTGTGGTTTGGAAACGCTCACCAGAATGTCTATTAACCTCCAACGAGACGGTCTATTAACCTCCTCATCCTCCTCCTCCTCCTCCTCCACCCCCACCTCCACCTCCTCCTCCTCCTCCTCCTCCTCCTCCTCCCCCACCCCCTCCACCAGAATGTCTATTAACCTCCAACGAGACGGTCTATTAACCTCCTCATCCTCCTCCTCCTCCACCCCCACCTCCACCTCCTCCTCCTCCTCCTCCTCCTCCCCCACCCCCTCCACCAGAATGTCTATTAACCTTCAACGAGACGGAACGTGATATCCTAAAGGATTTTTCCCATGTTTGCATCACTTCTCAAGTGTCTATAGTCTAGTCAGTGTTCCACTGGCCATCTATAGCCAGCACAACACAGTCGCTTTGGAAAACAACAAAGTGTTGATGGCAGGAACCAATAAATGTATTCTATTTGATCGTCTATTTCTCATTTCAAATGTTTTCAAAAACATTCTTGAGACTCACCGTTTAGCTGTTAATGACATTGTGTGTTTGTTTACATGTTGGATACGGCATAAAGACCAGAGTCTACCAGCGTACGCCAGGCTTCAGCGCCGTGCCTCATCTCTTCTCTGCTCGCTCATTCTAAGCTTTAAACCAGGGTTCAGCGCCGTGCCTCATCTCTCTCTGCTCGCTCATTCTAAGCTTTAAACCAGGGTTCAGCGCCGTGCCTCATCTCTCTCTGCTCGCTCATTCTAAGCTTTAAACCAGGGTTCAGCGCCGTGCCTCATCTCTCTCTGCTCGCTCATTCTAAGCTTTAAACCAGGGTTCAGCGCCGTGCCTCATCTCTCTCTTGCTCGCTCATTCTAAGCTTTAAACCAGGCTTCAGCGCACGTGCCTCATCTCTCTCTGCTCGCTCATTCTAAGCTTTAAACCAGGGTTCAGCGCCGTGCCTCATCTCTCTCTTGCTCGCTCATTCTAAGCTTTAAACCAGCTTCAGCGCCGTGCCTCATCTCTCTCTGCTCGCTCATTCTAAGCTTTAAACCAGGGCTTCAGCGCCGTGCCTCATCTCTCTCTGCTCGCTCATTCTAAGCTTTAAACCAGGGTTTCAGCGCCGTGCCTCATCTCTCTCTGCTCGCTCATTCTAAGCTTTAAACCAGGGTTCAGCGCCGTGCCTCATCTCTCTCTGCTCGCTCATTCTAAGCTTTAAACCAGGTTCAGCGCCGTGCCTCATCTCTCTCTGCTCGCTTCATTCTAAGCTTTTAAACCAGGGTTCAGCGCCGTGCCTCATCTCTCTCTGCTCGCTCATTCTAAGCTTTAAACCAGGGTTCAGCGCCGTGCCTCATCCTCTCTCTGCTCGCGTCATTCTAAGCTTTAAACCAGGGTTCAGCGCCGTGCCTCATCTCCTCTGCTCTGCTCGCGTCATTCTAAGCTTTAAAACCAGGTTCAGCGCCGTGCCTCATCTCTCTCTGCTCGCGTCATTCTAAGCTTTAAACCAGGGTTCAGCGCCGTGGCCTCATCTCTCTCTGCTCGCTCATTCTAAGCTTTAAACCAGGGTTCAGCGCCGTGCCTCATCTCTCTCTGCTCGCTCATTCTAAGCTTTAAACCAGGGTTCAGCGCCGTGCCTCATCTCTCTCTGCTCGCTCATTCTAAGCTTTAAACCAGGGTTCAGCGCCGTGCCTCATCTCTCTCTGCTCGCTCATTCTAAGCTTTAAACCAGGGTTCAGCGCCGTGCCTCATCTCTCTCTGCTCGCTCATTCTAAGCTTTAAACCAGGGT
The DNA here is from genome assembly GCF_951216825.1 of Electrona antarctica. Taxonomy (NCBI): domain Eukaryota; kingdom Metazoa; phylum Chordata; class Actinopteri; order Myctophiformes; family Myctophidae; genus Electrona; species Electrona antarctica. Next base: position 76,237 of record NW_027637521.1, read on the forward strand.
TCAGCGCCGTGCCTCATCTCTCTCTGCTCGCTCATTCTAAGCTTTAAACCAGGGTTCAGCGCCGTGCCTCATCTCTCTCTGCTCGCTCATTCTAAGCTTTAAACCAGGGTCAGCGCCGTGCCTCATCTCTCTCTGCTCGCTCATTCTAAGCTTTAAACCAGGGGTTCAGCGCCGTGCCTCATCTCTCTCTGCTCGCTCATTCTAAGCTTTAAACCAGGGTTCAGCGCCGTGCCTCATCTCTCTCTGCTCGCTCATTCTAAGCTTTAAACCAGGGTTCAGCGCCGTGCCTCATCTCTCTCTGCTCGCTCATTCTAAGCTTTAAACCAGGGTTCAGCGCCGTGCCTCATCTCTCTCTGCTCGCTCATTCTAAGCTTTAAACCAGGGTTCAGCGCCGTGCCTCATCTCTCTCTGCTCGCTCATTCTAAGCTTTAAACCAGGGTTCAGCGCCGTGCCTCATCTCTCTCTGCTCGCTCATTCTAAGCTTTAAACCAGGGTTCAGCGCCGTGCCTCATCTCTCTCTGCTCGCTCATTCTAAGCTTTAAACCAGGGTTCAGCGCCGT